>NW_026111134.1:0-34011 GCF_024679095.1 Eriocheir sinensis | reverse complement strand
TAATTTTCAAAAAATATGAAATTGAGTTATGTGGTCTATGGCAACTCCCTATCATTTGGCTTTTGAATGGAAGAATTTTTTTCAGTCAGACATAAATTTAAATGCCAATAACGAGGAGATTTAATGGCTACTGCATGGGCGTGGCATGCTGCCTGCGGCGTATTAGCTGGCATGCGCAGCTGGCATGTGTCCCGGGATAATGGGCTCCCTCCCACCACAGGCTCAAGGGCCAATGTTACGGAGATGAGGACCGAGGCCATGCGCTGCTACAGCGTATGCTCCCAACTTTACCTACCAAAGTATGGAATAAATGTTGGAAAATCAAACATGCAGCAATCTTCAGGGTTAAGTTTTTAAACCATTTAACAGTTCTGGAACACAATTATGGATACAAAAAGTGCAACCTGCTCACAAAAATGTTTGGAACAAATGAATACATTGGAAAAGGATTAGAAATGAGAGAAAAGAGAAAAAATTACACCAAAGAAGACAATAGAGAAGAAGAGGAAGACAGACAAAGGAATTTCAACCGATAGCTATGCACCTGGAAGAGTACTGATCCCCAGGGCAGGCCATGAGTGACCCTGCCCCTGCCTCATCCCCGGGCCAGGCCGTGACCCTCCCCCTGCCAAGCCCACTCTTCCCCAGGGCAGGCCATGACCCTCCCCCTGCCTCATCACTGGGGCAGGCCATGACCCTCCCCCTGCCTCATCACTGGGGCAGGCCATGACCCTCCCCCTGCTTGTCCCCAGGACAGGCCATGACCCTCCCCCTGCCTCATCACTGGGGCAGGCCATGACCCTCCCCCTGCCTCATCACTGGGGTAGGCCATGAATACAGTCGAAATCGGCGCACAGACGAACTCGTCGCCGAGTTCATTCCTGTTCACTAAGTCAACATTGGGCTATTTGGGCTTAAGATAACACGGCATGGCAGAGCACAGGCTTGGTGGTGTCTCCCAACTTATCAAAATACTTGCAGATTAATATTTTTTCTCCTACTTTTTCCTCTTATTCCACCTCCTTTACCTCATGTAGAGGGTGAGGAGGGACCGGGGATCCAGGAGAGCGAGGAGGAGGCCAACTCATGTATGGAGGCACCTCTTACATAGTTTACTTATGCTACATTAAAAAAATCTGAGTAAGATTGAACCAGTGCCAGTGCTTTTTTGAGATCTGGGAGTCCAAAGTTTTTGCACCGAGTTCGTCCGCCGACTGCAACGAGTTCGTGCTCCGAGTTTGTGCTCCGAGTTCGTCCGTGCGCCGATTTCACCTGATACCCAGGCCATGACCCTCCCCCTGCTTGTCCCCAAGGCAAGCCATGACCCTCCCCCTCCCTCATCACTGGGGCAAGCCATGATCCTCCCCCTGCTTGTCCCCAGGGCAGGCCATGACCCTCTCCCTGCCTCATCACTGGGACAGGCCATGACCCTCTCCCTGCTTGTCCCCAGGGCAGGCCATGAGTGACCCTGCCCCTGCCTCACCCCTGGGGCAGGCCATGACCCTCTCCTGCCTCATCACTGGGGCAAGCCATGACCCTCCCCCTGCTTGTCTCCAGGGCAGGCCATGAGTGACCCTGCCCCTGCCTCATCCCTGGGGCAGGCCATGACCCTCTCCCTGCCTCATCACTGGGGCAGGCCATGACCCTCCCCCTGCTTGTCCCCAGGGCAGGCCATGAGTGACCCTGCCCCTGCCTCATCCCTGGGGCAGGCCATGACCCTCTCCCTGCCTCATCACTGGGGCAGGCCATGGCCCTCCCCCTGCTTGTCCCCAGGGCAGGCCATGAGTGACCCTGCCCCTGCCTCATCCCCGGGACAGGCCGTGACCCTCCACCTGCCGGGCCCCAGGGCAGGGTGACCCTCCCCCAGGCTGACCTGATATCAGCTCGCGGTACCACACGTTGACCACGGTGTGCGCGTGCTTCTTGTGGTGGATGAGCCACAGGGACACCGTCTGTATGGACTGCTGGGACATGTTGAGGTCGTCCAGCTTCTTCTTGAGGCTGTCCTCGTTGAAGCTGGCCATGGCGCCGCTCCCTGGCAGTGTTGTTGTGGTGATGGCCCGTCACGTCACAGGCTCTGGGACCCTGGCCGCCACGCGTACGATAACTCTCTCAAGAGTGTTACAACATCTATATACACTACACATACACCACACAGGTATCATGAAATGCTACACAGGGATTAGTATAGGCAACACGGAGATAAGCAAAAGATACACAGTAATCATGAACGGCTACACAACTCATTGGAAATCTTAGAGGAAATGATAAAGGGAGGAAAAGGAAATATAAACCATAGATTAAGGAAAAAACAAAAATAGGAAAGAACGGAGATTAAAAATAGGCTACACAGATACTAATTAAAGAAAGCCTACGTACCACTGCAACATTAGCGTGAAAATACGTGACAATGCGTCCATAATTATTTTTTTCCTTCCAGCACAGATGAAACAATTAAAATTAAAGATAGTGTTGAGCTCGATCAGTAACGTTTATTTACCATCTTATCTACGTGCATAGAAATATTAATGATTAAGCACCGTTATTTGAGTGGGTGCTACAATGCTGAGTACGGCAATATGGGGTTGTTTGAAGTCACGCTGGAAAGGACGACCAAGGTGGAAGGGGAGGAGCCATGGAGGTATAGGGGAGATGGAAGGGGATGGTTATGGTGGCAGGGGAGGGGAAGGGAGGAGATATTGAGGTACAAGGGAGAGGGAAGGGGATGGTTATTGTGGCAGGCCGGGGAGGGGAAAGGGGGTCATGGGGCACAAGGAAGAGGGGAAGGGATATGGTACGTATACGTGATGGTGTCAAGGGAGAGGGGAGAGGGGAAAGTAATTATGGGAAGGATGGGGAAGGGGAATGGGGGGTAACTGATGTGCAGAGGGGAGAGGAAGGGTTGGCTATGGTGGCAAGGGAAAGAGGAGAAGAGAAAGCAAGGGAAGGATGAGGATCCTTCGAAGTGCATGTTTAAAGGAAAGCAATTTAAGGGCTGAAAGGCTGGAGAGGGTTCATGGTGTTATAGAGGAAGCTATATAAGGAGGTAGGGATGGATTTATGGTAGCAGGGGAGAGAGGAATGGGGAGTTCTATGGTAGGCTACAGGAAAGAAGGGGAGGGATTATATGGGGTGGCAATATTGGGGAGAAGATGGGGAGGATGAGTGAAACATTTGAGTGTAAGTGGAAAAGATTGATATTGTCACACACACACACACACACACATATATATATATATATATATATATATATATATATATATATATATATATATATATATATATATATATATATATATATATATATATATATATATATATATATATATATATATATATATATATAGAGATAGGGGGAAACTATATAATACATAAGGTGGTTAGTGGGGAAGTGAGGGGGGAGTTTAGCGTACATACGGATCGCGGCCTACGTGTCGTGAGGACGGGAGGAGAAAGAAAGTTTGTGTGATATCAGTGAGGAAGGAAGGAAGGATCGAGAGGGAGAGCTACAGTGTGCATGGTAGGTATCAGGGAGGAATTAAGGGAGGAGAAGGAAAGAAGTGAATGTGATATATCAGGGATGACGGGTCGATCGAGGGCATTTAAGGGGGATGGGAAAAAAAGGACTTTAGTTAACAGCTAAAAGAGGGAAGAAAGGGATCGATCGAGTCTTATCGGACACTTTGTAGGGAAGAGAAGATAAGACCCTGTTGAGTCACGTTCCTGTTGCTAGCTATTATGTGCGCCCAAGTTAACCCTGCAAAACATTTATAAATAACTACAAACTCGATCAATGTGGAGGAAAAGGCTTAGCTGGCAACTATATGGCTCTCTCTCTCTCTCTCTCTCTCTCTCTCTCTCTCTATATATATATATATATATATATATATATATATAGGCTACACCCTGGGAGTTTAAGACTATTATTTCGAGCTCCCGTTATAATTGTCTACGTTAGTTCTCAATTTTGGTCCTATTAAATTTAAACGGTCTCTCTCTCTCTCTCTCTCTCTCTCTCTCTCTCTCTCTCTCTCTCAAGTTATGTCAATTCAGTATACAAGAACAAAATATATATCTATTCTGACTCATTAATTAAGTTTTGATAAGTTATTTTTTTGTTGTAACCCAAGAATATGATAATGATTGAGCAGAAAGGGACACGCAGGACATACATATGGTAGAGGATATTCTAAAAAATAAGCTCAAGCTGAACCAAGGTGTTATATAGGCTTAGCCAATTTCCAGGTAACCCGACTCCATAGAGCACCCAGACGAGGTGCACTGAGTAATACAGTGCCACAGAACGGAAAACCAAAACTCCTCAAAGTTGGATTTCAAAATGAGGAGACTGTGAACACAATTATGAATGCAGCCGCGGAGCTGAAAAACGACTGGTCAAACAACGAGCCTAGAATAACCAGGGACAGGAGCAAGAAGGAGCGAGCAGAGAGGAAGGAGCTCTTTGACAAAGTGAAAGCGAAGAATAACGAAGAGGGGAAGAATTCAACCCACATGTTGGTAGCAGACCACCGAAATGGAGTCATCAAACGAGTGCCAGCCAGGGTTGGAGTAATTGTAATTGTAATTTAATTGAAATGTAAGTAATTACATTAAAGTATGTAATTGTAATTGTAATTGTAATTGGATGTATTAACTTAATTAATGAAGTAATTGTAATTATAATTAATTACACTTTAAAGTAATTGTAATTTAATTGTAATTGCGAAAAAAAGTGTCATACTAAAATTCTGATAATCCTTATTTTTACTGCTATGGTGGCAAATATGTAAATACTGTATATGATGAAGTATGGCAACCCTTGCTGGACAACCTACGTATTATACGAGAATCAGACGCGTCCACTTTTCCCTGTTTAGTGAACTGGAACATTTTTCTTTGCTTCCTAGACCGTCATACGGCAAAGTCCTCCTCTTGACTTTCTATTGTAAAGGTAAGAAAGACATTGTACAGTAATCTGTTCCCTGATGTATGAATGATGATGACTGTAGTAGCTGAGATGGTGATGATAGTTCATGGGATGATGTCACGATGAAATGATGTAATAGTGATTAGTGGTGATGGTGACCAGTGTCATAGTAATAGGCTAATTTGTTGGAAAGTTAATCGCTGTAGGTGTAGGCTTGTGCTGATAGGAAAGTAGTAGTCTAGTAGTACAGTAAAGTGGTAGTAATGATGGTGAAAGTAATAGCAAGATGGTAATGTTAAAAAAATGATGATGACGATCATTATAGCAGTAACAGGGAAATAATTATGAAAAAAATGGATGATGCTGAATTGCTGATCTGGTGATAGTAATATTAATAATAATGGTGACAAGTATTATGACTGTGATAGTAGAAGGCATATTTTATTGATAGTGGTGAGTAGTACTTATGATACTACCATACTACTATCTTTCTTTGTCTATCTGCCCCTCTCTTTGTCTGTCTGTCTGTCTGTCTGTCTGTCTCCTACCTACCCCCTCATTTCTTCGACGTTCTCTCTGTCTGTCAGTCTGTCTCTGTGTGTGTCATTAATTATGTCTCTCTCTCTTCTCCTTTCTTCCTTCTTTCGACTCACACCCTCTCTTCATCCTTTGCCCTCACCCTATTCCCTCTCTCCATTTCCCTTCCTGCCCTTCCTGTTTATCTGTCTGTATGTATAGCACCACTCCCCCAGTCCCCACCTCCTACTGTACCACCCCTTCTCCCTACCCCTCTGCCTACCCGTTTAGCCTACACCCACCTCTCTCTCTCTCTCTCTCTCTCTCTCTCTCTCTCTCTCTCTTCAATAAATGACAACAGCACGATGCTAGTGTTTTTCTTTTCAACCAAAGCTTACTGTTGGACGCTGATTAATTATAATTGTAATTATAACTGACTGTCTCTTGTAGTAATTGTAATTGTAATTGTAATTGAACTTCACATGAGCAATTGTAATTATAATTGCAATTTAAAGTGTTAATAATGTAATTGTAATTGTAATTAAGATTTTGAATTGTATAATTACTCCAACCCTGGTGCCAGCTGATGAATCCGGGCGCAGGCCATTTCGTGCCAGGGCAGCCCGGGGACAACAATAAACCAAACACACCCGCACCAGACCGCCAGGGCTCTTAAATGCCTGTATACCAATCTAGATGGACTGAACAACAAAGCAGCTGAACTGAGTGAACTCATCCACAGGGAGCAACTTGACTTTGTACTCCTGACAGAGACCAAGACGAATGTGGACATGTTGGAAAACATCTTGTATGATACCAATCAATAGGTATATGTGGTTACCAGCTAGGAAAGACAGACGGAGACAACAAGCATCAGGTGGAGGAGTCACAATTCTAACGAAAAAGACCTTGGTCGTAGATGAAAGTTCAGTCCACTTACTAACAAACCATCCAGCAGAAGAGACAGTCTGGTGCGAGGTGAAACGTCGAGGGGGAAGAGACATCATTCCTGTCTCGTAAAGATGAGATCTAGCCTTGATGGTCTGTCGGTGTCTCGTAGATGGGTCCACTCGCTCACGTGCTGTGTCCAAAAGCAGTCGTTAATGGTGCTCAATAAGTGTTGGGCTTGCCTGTAGTCCTGTGATCCTTCTTGTTCTAGGTTTTCCTCCCAGGTTATGTTCTTGAAGTTAAAGTCTCCACAGACCAATATTTGTCTATTTCCCGCTATTTCTTCGCTTTGTCGTATAAGGTCACAGATAAGGTCGTTGTTCGCAGTTGGTGATGATGGGGTACGGTACACAGGTCCGAGGAGCTAGTATATACTAGCGCCTCGGACCTGTGTACCGTACCCCATCATCACCAATCATGAACAATTGTAGAAAATATGGCGTGCCATCGAGGTGAAAGGCAGCGGCGTCCATTTTAAACACATCGAACATTATCAGAGGGATCCCCTTTCATGGGGATCTGTAAAGTAGAAGTGAAGGGTACCCTAAGGAAAGCGCACTTTTTAGAAATAACCCTAGAGACATCACGGTACAATGCTAAATATTCATGAGCCGCAGGGAGCAACTTAAGCCTGGATAATGGAGGAGGCATTCCTGAGTACACGAAGCAAGACATCATTGGGAATAATAAGAGGAGACTTGCGTTTGGGACATTTGTTGGAAGGGCCTAGTTTGAGGTTCAATGTATCATGATTCAGGTCACTTCAAGGCCAATTGGATCAGGAGAATGGTCTCCAAGATACGCATTTCTCCCTCAATTTGCAAGGTTCGTAAGGAAAACTGCCTAATAACAGCCGGAGGCTAAAGCTGAGGCGGACTTCCCAGACGAGATATAGCAGAGTGGTTGTGACGGAGGGTCACGAACAGTAGCGGTGGAGGACTTCTGTATGAAGAAGAGTTGAGCTGACGTCTCTTCGAGGAGAGAGCCCCATTGAAGATTGGATAGTTTCATCGCGTATCACATCAATCTGGGCCCTGAGTGGCCGTGCCAAAAAAGGAGGTTTGCTACCGAGCCAACAAGTCACGCCCTCGCCTCCGGCAAGTCCTAAATGGGCTCCCATCCTCTACCACCATGGCTGCTAAGAAGTTATTAAGATCTTTTAAAAAGCTTACGAAATTCAAAGTGAAAGGAGTCTAGAGTGCGCCTGAGCAAACCCACAGTGGGGAAATGACTGATTCATATGGTTCAATAGACCACGACACTTCCGCGGTCAGATTCGCCACGTTGATGAGAGGACGTTGTATTTCGTCTGTCTGGATGACGACAGGAACGATTGTAGTAGTAACGCCCTGTCAACAACATCTTAAAGACAGGGGAGAAGACCAAGGCCAGGACGTATAGGTTGCTCCCGTAGGGGAACAGCCGCAGGTAAGGGAGGGCAACACCCAGGATCTGAAATGATAGGGGCATTGAGTTCGCCGCCGGTCGTTGACGATGAGCTCAATGCGAGGACGCTCCATGGACGTTGGGGAGTGAGGAGGTACCGTGTTGGAACGTAACGGACGAGTTGACTGAGGCTCGGAAGGATGCTGGAGAACTTCAGGTGATGGGGAGCAGGAGTCGGCTGTGAGGGCTTTGGAAGGAGCTGCAAAACGACAAGGGGTACCGACTCGTCAGGGCGGAGGGCCAGCCACATGAATCATCAATCGGCCCTGGTATGCGGTTATCAGGGGCAGGGGTGAGGCACGCCTGACGTTAGGGAGTCAGAGTCCAAGAGGAGTCCTCGTGAACGACCTGAACATTGTTGGTGTGAACCGTCTTGATCTTACTCCCTCTGATATGGCGGAGTCGTAAGACCACAGGACTGAACCGTCGACGACCCGGAAGGGAATACGTTAAACAAAGGCTGTAGTTTTTTAGGCTCACCCTTGGACGGAATGTTCTTGACATACACCCTATCTCCAATTTCCAATCTGTTTGTATTTCATGGCTCTTCCCTAAACATCCAGCTTCAGACTCTCTTGCCAACCGATATCAATATTCTTCTGACACAATTTAGGCAAGTCCTTTGGGCGACACTAGCAGTGAATGACTTGTAACTATCTACATCGCCAACTTACGGTTGTCGCCTCATTCTCCTAACATTTCAAAAGGAACATTAGGGGTCATGAGAAAAGCAGGAAGAATGTGGGAACTTGCAAACACGACGATAGGCAGTGTTGTTAGGCGTGTGTTGCAACCAGAAGCATTTGGTCCCAAATCCTCTATTGTCCTCACATAAGGTTCTCAGAATATTTATTAAAAGTGCCGTTAGGCCTTCTCAATCACACCCACCTGTTCGCAGACGGGTGATAAGAGTCGTCCTTAAGTGATCAATTTGTAGCAATTGAGTCCAACTCTCGCAAGAGAGTTAACGAACTCCTTTCCTTGATCAGTGACTAGAATAAGCGGGATGCTGTGGTACACAGACTACGTTCTCGTAGAACGCAGCTGCCACTTCTTTGGCTGCCTTTCGTCTGAAGAAATTTGCTTTCACCAAGGAAACGTGACAGGACGTCAATCACTGTCAGTACATGATGTTTTATAGCGCTTTTGTCCGGAAACCGGACAAAGGTCCGACAACTGTCCATATGGACTCTGTCAAACGGTTGGCCAACCTCAGGATATTTCATAATCAGGAGCAGGCGGGGATCCCTGTCTTCTTAAAACCGACAACAGACAGGACAAGATCTGACATATTGCTCCACGTCCATAGCCTTCATTCCCGGCCAGTACGCAAACTTTGCGACAACGTTGCCAGCGTGACCTTTTGTACCTCCGTGCCCTGCAGGTAGCACGGAATGTGCCAGAGCCAGCGCGTTAGGAATGAAGCTTGGTGGGACAATAACCAGTCTGGTCTGTTTGTTGTATTCATCGCAAACATTGCGGTAGAGAATAGATTCTCTGCACACTTCACTAAGAGGCAGTTTTTTAAAGTGTCTCTTAGCTGCATTTAACTGACTTATCGCTCCTCTCAACCTTTCCTCATTTCTCTCGTTATCTTCAACAACGGCCTCAACATCATACTACCATTTACATTTACGTTACTGCCACGGCGTTTCTTTCTAAAGCATGCTTAATCTCTCTCTCTCCAGTTCAGGATCGCGACCCTGGTGCTCCATGAGTGCTTCAAGACTCCAATGGAGAAACTTATCTCGTTTATCATGCAACCCCTCCGGGGAGGTGACAGACTCGTCTTAATCCTACCGTATGGGTGACAGACATAATTCTAGCATCAATTCGCCTTCTATCACATCGCTCTCTTGATTTCTAATCCTTGATAAAAAATCTGCCACCATATTACTTGAGCCTGGGAGATAATCTATACTGACATCAAATTCTCCCAGCAATGTCTGCCCACGTGCAATCCTGCTACTTGGAACAGTGCTCTTTAACAGCCAAGTCAGCGGTCTATGGTCCGACAGGATGTGAATCCTATAACCCAAGATAAGGGGCCGGTTTGTACTGAGTCCATAGATAACCGCTAAGGCTTCCTTTCTACTGGGTGGAGTAGATTACGCTCCGCCTCTATTGAGTGTCCTACTGAAGCTATGCAATTGGTCGTAGGCTACCGTTCTCAGCCTTGGGTTGCAACACACCACCTCGTGCCTTATCCGACGCATCTGTAGTGAGGTGGCATGGCTTCCGGACATCCGGAAAGGTTAACCCACTGTCAGTCGTTAGACTGTTCTTTAGTGTTTGAAATGCATGCAATGCCTCCTCGTTCCATTCTAGAAGCGTCTTATCATTCTTAGTGACTTTCCTTCCTTTTAGTAAATTATTAAGGGGATGCTATTTTCGCAAAGTCTTTTAATGAACTTCCTATAGAAATTAACTAACCCAGAAAACCTTGAAGCTCTTATGACCGTTTTGTGGAGGGGGTGAGTTGTTGCACTGCTTGTACCTTTGAGGCTGAGGCTTCAGCCAAAGCACTAACAATGCTTGACCCAAGTAGTCTACTTGCTCTTTGAAGAAGGAACACTTATCTAATCTTAAGGACAGATGGAGCCTTCTGCAGTCTGTCTAAGACAGCATGAAGGTTCTTTAGATGATGGTCCATGTTTTCCTTGTACTATCAAATCATCAAGATATACATGTACAATTCTACCTGTCAAACCTATGAGGACTTGATTCACTTCGATCCTCTGATAGGCTGCAGGTGCTGTTTTTAATCCAAAGGGACTGTAGTAATTCATAGAGGCCATAAGGTGTCGTGAAAGCTGTTAAGTGTTTGGATTCCTCTGCCAATGGGACTTGGTGGTAGCCTGGCGTAAATCCAGAGGGTGAAAACTTTACTTTCCCTAACTGTTGCAAGATGAGGTTAATGTTAGGGAGGATGTCTGTCGTCAATCAATTTCCATCGTTCAGAGCGCGGAAGTCGAGACAAAGTCTGACCCCGCCATCTTTTCTAAGCAACAGGGACTAGAGGTGCACTGTAGGGTGACGCACTAGGTATTATAATACCCTGGGCCTCCTAAGTCCTTGAGCTGAGTTTCTATCTCCTTGTGGTATTTTACTGAGTATTGGGTATGGCTTTTTTTATATATAGGCTTGTCATTTTTTCAGCCTTAAAGTGTGTGAACATAATAGGGAGTAATAGTGAGAGGTTCATGTTTCAGGGCAAACACATCAGGATACTTGCGGGTTAGGCTTCCTTCAGACAGCTGTTTTCCCGTAGTGAAGGGGAAAAATAGCTCAAATCTATCATCTTATCAAGTTCCTGTTGCTTACTGGACTGGGTGATAGGCGGCTTGGTAACTGTTGTTTTTGTTTGTGTGACAGCCGCTACACTTTCATTAGTTGATGACTGGTAATATTCAGTGTGACAAGAATAAATGTGGCCCAGCACCTCACCTGTGCAGCAACTCAATAGTTTCTTCAGTTGGGTTAGCATAGGGGATGATGAATTTACGCTTGGTTTTGTTTGACGTTAGGAGTTAAAGTTACTAAATCCGGGAAATAAAAAATGATGAAGGATATCATTGGACCTTGAAGGAATAAGGCTTGCCGAGCTCTGCCAATCTCTGTCTCCAGAGTGACATACCCTGCTGTGCCTGGTAGCAAGGGACACTACGTTAATAGCGTATGCTTTCTCATGGGGACTTCCTCCATCTCGTCTAAAGGTAGGGCTTCGGCTCCGGTTAGTCAATCTTCTGGGTACGGGCTCATATCGCCCGCAGCCAGAATGGACTTCCACCGGGTAGGCAATTCCACCATTACACTAAACTGCCCAGGTGCAAGTGGGCCAGCGGTTGCAGCTACCACGTTTTGCCTCCACATAAATTCTAGACCAACAAAACTGCTGTTGGTAACACTACACCTTGTGATATTACTACAAACTTTCTGTAAGCTCTCCGTGCCCGAAGTTCACCACTACTTCAGCTAACCCTTTATTAGGGATTTGTGTCCGATCTACCCCTTTGTATGGACAAAGGTTCTGTAGCTATCATTTTCCCACCTACCATTGAATAAGTCTTCCTCTATTAAAGATACCCCCTGCGCCTGTGTCTAGCATCGCGTAGATCATCTCTCTTCGTGTATCAGTTCCATTACAGTCTCAGTGTGAGTGCATTGGTCGGGCCGTGGACTGCCGCAACTATTCGAGGGATCGGCGTTTTTTTTTTGTTCCTCTTGGTCGCCGGTTAGGCTTTCAGGAGTTGCGGGAGAGGGACCGGCCGTACTCTCGGGCGCCAGGCAGCGCAGGCGAGACAGGCTGGCGCCTGTTCCGGAAAGTACTGGGGTTAGCGCGGCCTGCTGGTACTGAGGGTACCAGGGGGCCCGCTGGGGAAATTGATAGCAAACACCTCTGTTGCCACCCATAGGAGCAGTCACGGGCCATGTGCCCTATATATCCGCACGAGTAATGTTTTTATGTGGGTGGCGCGGACGCGTTCCCGTATGAGCAGGGGGCGGCATGGCGTGCCGTCCACCCTTCTGAATATCGAGGTGACGGCGACTGGCCTGAAGGACGTTGGGGACGGCCTTGTGACGAGGGTTTAGATCCGGTCACTTGGGTTGAACAGATGTTCATGACTTTGCTTCTTTAGCCACGTCGACGTCGGATAGTTTTAACTCTGGGTGAGCTTCCCTTGATATACTCATATCCTTCTTCAACATTTTCGGTGGCTCCTTTTTTTCTTCTTCTGTCCCAGGGTGTATGTAAAATTATAAGGTAGAGCTCCAGTAAACCGTAAAACCACCACTTTGTTTAAATACCCGGCGACGGCAGGCTCTAGGTGGCTAACTCGTCCTTCAATATTTCCAGTCTAATAGAGGAATGCGCGGAGAGGTTTCTCCCGTCCGCCGTTTGGCCTCTCCCAACTCTTTCTGAAAAGGACCTCGAAGGTCCTTATTGTGGGATACATATCAAGAATTCCCTTTTTATCTCATCCCAGTTCTGTCCACACCTGGCGATACAACCGAGGAGATGATCGCGCGCTATTCCCAGGGCATATTGTTTGGCTAGCTCTATTTTCCCAGTTGTGTCCCAATTCGCCTGTGTCCGACTGTCTAGATCTTCGATCCATTTCTTTTTTTAACTATTTTATGACATAATGGGAGATTTACGGTGCTTTACTACTTTTCTCTTCTCCTCCACAAAAATGTAAGAGTCCCTGCACTCTGCTACTTTGAAATCATTCAGGGTGTGGCTGACTAAGTGGTGTCACCAGATCATCATGGGCAAGGGTGACCGGTTTCGCGGCATCGGAAGGGGGGTGGGAGTGCTGTTCGTCTGGCATATTGAATTCTAAAGTCTGATTCTCGTAATCCCAATGAAAACTGTCTTCTCCCTCGCTTTCGGATATGGACATTCACCAATACAAATTGCAAGTTGCACCACCCCACACCTGACACCAATGTTGAAGCCCGTAACCGGGCTTTAAGGAGGTTTAAAGACTGATTTCGTCGTAGCGACAACTGACTTAATATTCTGGTACTTCAAGAGTATTTTGAAGAAGCTCGTAGTTGTGGGTGATGAAACGTTGTCGCTTTTTTATATTTAATTGTAACTTATCTTAACACTATGAATAACAAAAAATAATATAAAATACAGAATACACTCTAATCAGACCCAGTGGGTCGTCAGGCTTCAGTACACTGCCTGTTAAGGGACAAGTAACGTCCTACTTCAATACTCAGTTACAATCCTAACTATCTTTATTAGCCATACGCTGAAGATATATTCTCTTATAATCTAAACAATACCACTATACACAATGGACACTGAAGTGCGCTTTCCTTTTATGGTACAACACTTCCACTTTCTACTCACGACAGCGTAGATGAACACACGAATACATAGTGTGTCGGAAATTTAGAGGGACACGTGAGTGTCGGTCAGAAGTATCTCTAGTTCTGCCCCTGAAGTACCTGGAGGGAACTCCCTTATATGGGCGACGGCCTCACGTCACTATACGCCCTCACTACGTCATACCTCCATTGGACTGGGTACACCAAAGGCTCCCTGCACTGAGGGCAGCACTCCTTTCCCATGCTATTGTTACATCCTCTATGGTTATAGCATATAAGGTGAATATTCATGGAGTAGTGTTATTTTACAGGACTTCCACACGTCTTACGTGATTCTCGTCCTTATAGGCATTCATGCGTGGTGCTGTCGTTTGGGTGAAGTGGGCGGTTCCGGAAGCCGGCAGAGCAAGCCGGCTGTATGGTGGCCTGAGACGCCCTTGCTTGCTTCCTGTTTGTTTTGGATAACTGATTTGTTCTTCTCACTGTCGCTCTCGCTGTGCTGTGTTCTTCAAATTGTTCTTCAATTTTGGATGTATTTTAACGTTCTACGTCGCTTTCGTCTTCCTTGTTTATTTGCGATAGGATGTACTGGGTCAGGTGATGTTACTGCGTCTGTGTTAGTGAATGCAGCGCCCTGCAAGGAGCACCACATATATATATATATATATATATATATATATATATATATATATATATATATATATATATATATATATATATATATATATATATATATATATTATATATATATATATATATATATATATATATATATATATATATATATATATATATATATATATATATATATATATATATATATATATATATATATATATATATATATATATATATATATATATATATATATATATATATATATATATATATATATATATATATATATATATATATATATATATATATATATATATATATATATATATATATATATATATATATATATATATATATATATATATATATATATATATATATATATATATATATATATATATAACGGCTATTTACTTACATAAGTTAATTAGAAGTATTTTGGACAAAAGAAACAATGCTATAAAAGGTAAAGGATTCTAGTTGTATTTGTCTATAAAATTATATACAACCAATATTTTGCAGCCATATAGATACATGGCATGCATTGTGAGCTATAGAAAAATGCATGAACACAGACACACACAAAAGAAAATATGAGAAAGAAATATTTTGGTCTCATAATTATACACAAAGTAAGAAAGATAATCAGACAGTAATACCAAAGCAATAATCTCATGCAATATAGGAATGAGAATACTAAAGAAAGTTACACAACAAATAGACCAGTACACTCACTTAGAAAAGGTACATAATACCAGGCCATATAAATTGGTTTTTATACCTGTCTTACACAAGGACATAACTTGAAGAAGACTAAAGCAAACATGTGTAAAAGCAAGAACTTATAAAGATTATCTGAAGTACACATAAAATAACATGCATTTCACATACATGCAAGCAGATGCATAGGCCAACAAAGCATAAAGGTAAGCATAAACACAAATCAAGCAAGCACAAACATACAGCAGATAAACAAAATCAAGCAACAGGCACAAAATAAAGCATAATTTACTTCAGAAGCAGACATACATATCCTTGAGATTAGAAAATCCTTTTTTTCTGTAAAGATACAAAATAGTATTATGTACTATATAGGTATTAAGTATGTGCAATTTTTGCTAATTTCCTATTCTGGGGTTTCTCACCACAGTTCCAATACTTTCACCTCTTCCCTTTTTCCTAAATTTCTATTAAAGAACTTTACCAAGTAATGAATTCTCACACACTAACATATTTTTCATCATAATTTTGTGAGGTTCCTCCCACGGGAAATCGTTTTTTCTTTCAGTCCTATTTTTCATTACCTCCTAACATATTAGCACTCATTCGACTTGAAATAAAGTCTTTAATATGTGCCTAAAAATGAATTCATATTCTTTGATCATTTCAATGACCAATTTGCTAGGATACTTTAAATATCTTTTATTTTCTGAATCTTTTAGTGCTTGGTATATATTATCAGATGTGACTGCATAATTTGGACCAGTCACTTTCAATCTACAAGTTCTGAGTCATGATGTTTACTTATTACATGACACATGTAACCTGCTACATACGATATTGCATTTTCCTCAGTCCCATCATATGAAGTGGAATTAAATGTTGTATTACTTTCCTCACTTAAAGGATCAAAAGATGAGAAATAATTTGCCAGCGAATTATTCTGAAAAGACTCTAAATTTATGCAATTACTTTGTTGGTCTGGGCTTTTTTTGAGGAATTATCATCAGGCTCTTCTATGGCGTTTCACTGCTCACCTCTTTGTCATGATCAAAACAAGGGTTAAAAAGATGAAAAATAATCAGAAAGAGCATTATCAATGGTACTGCCTCACTTGCTCCTGGCTTAAATTTTCCTCCTCAAAATCATCCTCAATGCCTGAGGAATTCTCTTCTTTGCCTTGGTTTAATCAGTTCAAAGTATGAAACTTGTTATGTCACTCATTTTCATGAATTGTAAAATAGGCATTGCATCATCAAACAGTTAGCCCTAACTGATGACTGAAATATGTGGTTGCTCATCATACCATTTATTAGCTTCTTAAATATTTGACAAGTTGGTGCGTCACTGTTTCCTCAAGCATTTCGGATGGTGCTAAATACATTTTCTAGGGCATCTTGATTAAGGGAGAAAAGATCCCACTGTCCACCTGTCCAAAACATGTAGGCTTCAACCTTGGTAACCTCCGCGCCCCCGTTAAGGAACGTGAGCTGTACCGTGGCCACGACACCTTCAGATACATGTCATGCCGGGCCGCTGGAAGCCACTCAGTCTCCCAACTTTACCTCGAGGCTTCACCGCACCACCAGTTAGATCCGCCTCTAACTCGCTGCGAGGAGCACCTCGGCACCTGGAGGCCGGGACACAGTGGAGCAACGACTCCTTCCAGCAAAACAGTGGCCGGAATGCTGCACAACTACACCAACAGCCGCCACTCACAGCACCGCCAGCACAACTCCAGCAGCCACGTCCCGCCAAGATACGAACCAAAGCATTTCTACGGACAGACAAATCAGGCATCAACTCCCGCACCAGAAGTCGTGTCAAGAGAGGCGCCAAGCCGAGTGGTGGTGATTTTCTGTGAGCACAGGGCGAGTACACAGAGTCGTGATCAGACTCAAATGTCCAGCGACGTACAGGTGACGTACATTGCGGGTGCATTTCTCAATACCTGCTGAACAGTAACTGTGGATGATTGGTGATTTATAACAATGACTGAGGAGTGCCAAGAAGCATCACAAACACACTGAGTGGAGCGGCTCGCCAGCTGACTACAATCACCATGCAGAGGAACACATCCCACGGAACGGTGCCACTTCTACGGAACAAATCGTTCAAGAGTGTCGCATCTGTGGGGAGTGATTCGATGCATGTGTGTGGGCTACATTTCTTATCTTATCTTTCAAATGAAAAAATAAAAATATATATTATTCTTCATTTTCACTCTGTTCTTCCCTGTCTTTCTCCCTCCCTTTCTTACCTCTCAATACTTCTCCTTCCGCCCCTTATCCATACCTACCTACCTTTTCCCCTTTCTCTCCTTTCTCTCGTTTTTTTCTTTTACTTCGTCACTTTTTATCGCTCTTCCTTTCCCTGTTTCTTCCTCCTCCCTTTCTCTCACCATTACCCCCACTCTCCCCTTCCCTTTATCCCTTAGTCGCCCTTTGTTATGTTTGACTTCTTCCTCTTCTCCCCTCACCTAACCTTTTCTCCCCTTATTTCCCTTCCCTCTCCACTTCCCTTCACCCTCACCACCTCTCCTTCCCATACCTTTCCTTATCTTCTCCCCAGTCCTTCCTCCCCCTTTCCCTTCCCCTGCCTCTCACTTCTCCCTTCGCCACCTCTTCCTGGTCCTCCTCCCCCTTCTTCCCCATCCTTCCTCCTCCCCTCTCCTTCCCCTTCTCCCTTCCCTCCCTTCCCTTCACCATCTCTCTCTCTCCCTTCCCATACCTTTCCCTATCTTTTACTCGTGGGGGACGACACGCGCGTTACCACCCCGTCCGTCTTTCACCTTAATTCCACACGTTACCTCCAACTAACCCCCAATCTTTCACCACCCCTGTCACTCTCCACCCCTCAAGTTCAAGCTCAAGGAGGTTTCAGTGTGGTGGTCCTGACACGCGCGTCACCACCCCGTCCGTCTTTCACTTTAGATTCCACACGTTACCTCCTCCTAACCTCCTAACCTGTATCTTTTCCCAATGTATCATTTTATTTTAGTACAAGAGATCATAAAAGTTTTCGAATTAAAAAAAAAATGGTTTAGTCTCCGTAATTTTCTCTAGTGCATTTTCTTTTAGTTCTTCTTTCTTCATTCCTTTTTCTTTCTGTAGTTCTTTAGTTCTTTTAGTTCTTTCCTTTAAAACATTAGTATTTTTTACCTTCCACCAATCTTTATCTTTCTCCACTGTATAAATAATTTGAGTACAATGAGCCACATAGGTCTTCAAAGATTTCCTCTAGAATTTCAAATAGTTGTGAGAAACCCACCTCAATTAGAATGTTTTTTCTTACTTTCTCGGTACGTGACAGTCGCATGGTTTGGAAATATCATAAATCTATCTCCGTTTCCCCTTGACTGACTTCGTGAGCGTCTCCGTTTTCTCTGGGACGGGGGGGAAGGTGAGGAGGGAGAGGGGGTGTGTTGCAGGGAATAGATGAGAACGTTATCTTGCCCCGTCACAGCTGAAGAAGGAGGAAGCAGTACTGTCCCGAGTCTGTTTGAGTTAGTATGTGTGGAGGAGGAGGAGGAGGAGGAGGAGGAGGAGGAAAGGAGGAAAGGGGGCAAAGTAATGCTATGTTTGGTCTGGTTTGGTTTGGTGTGTTGTATTATTGGCAGTCACGAAACGGTTTGGTATTTTGTTTCCAGATTTGTGAAGAATTTTGAGTCTTTTGTATGTGTTTGTGTATGTGTCCGTGTGTTTTTATGTCGGAATCTCTCTGTAGTTATTTATTTGGTTTGGTTTTCAGATTGGTGAGGAATTTAGAGGTTTTAATTTGTGTGTTTGTCTTTGTGTCCGTAAGTCTTTCTGTGTCTACTTCTATCTATCTATCTATCTGTCTATCTATCTATCTATATGTCTAGCCGTCACTCTCTCACACTTTATTTATTCATTCCGCGTCATCGGCAAGCCCTATTTTTTCTCCTCCCTTTCCTTGATCTCCCTTCCATCAAGCTCTCAACTACCTGCCAAGCCCTGTCCGAGGTGATAGAGGAAACCATATGCAAAAGAGAGGAGGAGAGGAAGGAAAAGGAGAAAGAGACTGAAGAGGAGGAGGAAGAAGAGGAGGAGGAGAAAGAAAGAGAGAGAGGAGGAGGAGGAGAAAAATAAGAAAAGAAAAAAATCACAGCCACCACACCATACAACAACCATAGGAATAGGAGAAGGAGACTGAGGAGGAGGAGGTGGAGGAGAAAGAGGGAAAGGAAAAGGAAAAAAATGAGACTGGAAAAAAACACAACCACCACACCATACAACAACCATATGTGAAAGAGAAAAAGGAATAGGAGAAGGAGACTGAGGAGGAGGAGGAGGAGGAGAAAGAGGGAAAGGAAAAGGAAAAAAATGAGAAAGGAAAAAAGCACAACCACCACACCATACAACAACCATATGTGAAAGAGAAAAAGAGAAAAAGGAATAGGAGAAGGACACTGAGGAGGAGGAGAAGGAGGAGAAAGAGGAAAAGGAGGAGGAAAAATATGAAAGGAAAAAATCACATCCATCACACCATACAACAACAATACGAAAGAAGAGAGGAAGAGAATGAAGTAAGAGAAGGAGAATGATGACGGTGAGGAGGAAGAGGAAGAGGAGGAGAAGAAGCAGGAGAAAGAGAATAATAAGAAAGGATTTTTTTTGTTGTCATATCAAAGAGAAGAAAGCCTGATGAAATTTTAATGAGAAAAATAGTAATGGTTCTGAGAGAGAGAGAGAGAATTAGTGAGCTCATGTGTGTATTTATGGTGTGTGTGTGTGTGTGTGTGTGTGTGTGTGTGTGTGTGTGTGTGTGTGTGTGTTGTAATTGTCTGTGAGATTGTTTCAGTATTCATATTTCTGTCTGTATATTATGTTTGTCTGCTTGTTTGGTGGTTTATCCGAGTGCACATTTTCCGCTGTTCATGCTAATGCGTCCCTCCGGCGTTGACGTGCTGTGCCGTGCTGACGCCCGCCGCTGTGCCGCCACTCCTGTACAGCGTCCTGTCCGGTGGTGGTGGCGGTGTTAAAGGACGCTCTGGAACGCTGTTGTTTGTTGGTTATCTGGTTTGTTTTCGGTTTAATTTTTGTTTGTGATTTTCAGGTTTACTTTGGGTTTGTGTTTCTTCCCGTTTTGTGTTCCTTCCTGTTCTTTCCTGTGTTATGATTTTTTCCTTTGTGATGTTCGGTCTTAGTTTTATTTTTGCAGTCTTTAGAAATATTGACGCTTAGTTTGATAGCGTTTGTGCCATTTTTTTTTTTTTACATTTTCTTACAGTATTTCAGTTTTGTTACTTGCTCGGTACACGTCTTATCTTTTAATGATCTTTTTTAATGGTTCTTGCTTTTGTAGTTTTATTTGGTGTCTTTTTTAATTCAGGTTGATACTGTGCTTTCTTTTTTTTTCTTTGAGCATTCAAGATTTTTGTTCCAGTTTTTAGTCATTTTTTTTATAATCTCATTTTCATGTATTTCTCTTTTTCACCAATTTCCGAAGTGGTTATTATCTTTTTAATCCCTCTATTCAATATTGAAAATACTTTTCTCGCTCTTTCTTTTTTCTTTTTCTTTCTTTTTCTATCTTTCTTTCTTTCTATCTCTTTATCTCTTTCTATCTATTCACATTTCTCTTTTTTTCTCCAGCTCGCTTTCTCTCGCTCTCTTTTCACGTGTTCTTTGGTAGTACTTGTTTATATTTTCTCCGACACGTGAATCCCGCCCTGTTCCCGTAGCTCAAATATTCCTGCGGGTATTCCAGGACTCCACTTTTGCTGCTGAATCCCTGTTGGGGTTCTGAAATTCCTGCAGGATATCTCGAACGTCTCTTCATTATATACCTCTTTTTCTTTCCTTCCCTCCTCTCCGATCTCCTCTTTTCATCGTTTTATCTTTTTCTTCCTAGTCGTTTTTTCTTTCCTCTCTCCGTTTTTAGTTTGACTTTCACCTTATTTTCATGACCTCGTTTTCCTTCTTTCCTCTTCCCTTTGATCTCTTTTTCATCATTTTCCCTTTCTCTTCGTCGCATTTTTTGCTTCTTTTCATTTCATGTTTTTTCTCCGGTTTTCTTTCATCTCTTGGTTTCTTTTTTCACTGCTTTCTTTTTCTCCATTTTGCTCCATTTTTAGTTTTTTTTATTAGCTTTCCTTTTCTCTTCTCATTCGTTTTTTTTCAGATTTCTGTCCACCGTCTTCTGGCTTTCCTTTTTGTTTGTTTGTTATTTTCTATGAATTTTTCACTTTTGTTTTTTTTCTGTTTCTCTTGTCTTTTTCTTGCTCTCCGTCTATACTCAGTTTACTTCTATGTTTTTTCCTTAAATAAATAATTTCTCTTTTTACTCCATTTGTCCTCAGTGATCTTCTTTCCATTTTCTCTTCTTTCGCGCTTTTCCTTTCGTTCTTTGCATGTTTCACTCTCTTCCTTCTCTCCCTCCCTCTCTCCCAATATTCAACTCAACCCTTTCCTTCCTCTCACTTATCCTCCTTTTCTTCCTTCCCTTCCTTTCTTCTTTCCTCCCTTCCTTCTTTCCCTCCTTCCCTAAATTTTTTCTTCTCTTTACCTTTATTTTTTTAATTGATAAGCATTTTATAGTTACCTCATCTGTATCTATGTTCAACTATCTATATCTATCTGCCTATCTCATTACAGGCTTGCTTTTCCCTTGTCACATTTTTCCTTCAGTAATTTTTCCTCCTCTTTCCTCCACACACATGTTCCTGTCATCCCTCGCTGCTTTCCTCCATCCCTCCCCAATTTAACTATTTCTTTTTCTCCTCTCCCTCCCTCATTTTCTTTTCCTTTTCTCCTCCTCCTCCTTTCCTTTCTTATCCTCTTCTTTACTTTAGATTCCTCCCCTCTCTCCCTTCCTCTTATCCTTCATTTCCCTCCAACTTTAATTAATATGATGTTCCACTCCCTCGCTCCCCCTCCTTGCTACTCCTTCCTTCTCTCCTTTCACTTCCCCTCTTAAGACATTCTCCATCTCTCTTCCTTTCTCTGTTCTTTCATCACCTTTAATAGAATCTTTCCTTCCTTCCCTCTTCCTTCCTTTCCCGCCTCCTCTCTCTCCACTTTAGATATCCTCCCTTTCTCTTCCTTCCTCTCTTCCTCCTTTTCCCTCCAATTCTCCCTCCAACAGGACCCTCCCTCTGTATCCTTTCCCTCTTCCTTACTCCCTGCTCCTCCTTCGTTTGTTTCTCCCTTCTCTGCCTTCTCCTCCACACCCAACATAAACCTCCCTCTCGTCCTGTCCCCCCCTCCCCCTTGAGATAATCCTCCCATTCATCACGCAGGTAATCTCCCATTTCTTAAGACTAATGTTGCTACTACTTACGCCAGGTGAGCTGCCCTTGTCCCCAACCCCCCTTGTCCCATCCTTACCTGCATGTCCCCTTCCCTTTCCCTTCCCTCCTTTCCCTTCCTTCCCCCTTACTTTCCTTTACTTCCCTTCCTTCCCTTCCTTCCTTCCTTTCCCTCACATTTCCCTGTTTTCCCTTCCTTCCCTCCTTCTTTTACTTCCTTCCCTTCCCTCCTTCCTTCCCTTCCTTCCTTCCCATCTTTTCCGTCCACTTCCCTTTCCTTTCATTCCCTTCCTCTCCTTCCTTTCTTTTCCTTTCCTCACATTTCCCTGTTTTCCTTCCTTCCTTCCCTTCCTTCTTTACTTCCTTCCTTCCTTCCTTCCTTCCTTCCTCCCTTTCCCTCACATTTCCCTGTTTTCCTTCCTTCCTTCCTTCCTTCTTTTACTTCCTTGTCTTCCTTCCTTCCTTCCTTTCTTTCCCTCACATTCCCCTGTTTTCCTTCCTTCCTTCCTTCCCTTCTTGTACTTCCTTCCTTTCCTTCCTTCCCTTCCTTTCCCTCACATTTCCCTGTTTTCCCTTCCCTTGCCTTCCGTTCTTTTACTTCCCTTCCCTTCCCTTCCCGTCCCGTCCTTGCCCTCACATTTCCCTGTCTTCCCTTCCTTCCCTTCCTTCCTTTCTTTTCCTCTTCCTTCCCTTCCCATCTTTTCCGTCCGCTTCCCTTTCCTTTCATTCCCTTCCTTTCCCTTCCCTTTCTTTCCTTTCCCTTTCTTTCCTTTCCCTTTCTTTCCCTTCCCCTTTCCCTTCCCTTCCACTTTCTATCCTTACCTGGTCCATACTTCCCCATACTGACCTGTAAGTGCCACCCATCTTCCGTCTCCTCCCCCTTCTCCCTCTTTGTGCACATCTATTTTTTTTCTATTTGGAAGCACAAATTACTTTTTTACATTATGCGCTTTTTATCCACATTTTTTCACCTGCACGGCCTCGGTTACCTGAGGACTAAAATGCAGACAACTTCGTGCTCTAATTACTTATCCCTCACGCCCAAGGTCAACATTTTTTTTCTAACTTTCGTACCATTTTTTTTTTTTGTCCGTAACGTTCACTCAGTTCCGTGTTTTTTTTCTCCTCCTTGCAACGCTGAAGGGCGGTGTTTTACTCGTGTGTGACTCGTGCTTGCTGTGTTTGGTTTGTCTTAACTTGTTCCCCTAAAAGTCTACGGGAGAGTGTATTGTTTTTAGACTTCATCTCTATATGCAGTGAACCCTACACTATGGACCGGACACTTGCCCCAGCCCTCTCATTAAGCCGCGAATTTTGGAAAATCTACCGCTTTGGTGCGAATCGCCATAACTCCCTTATTTCTGTGGCTACATAAATGTTTTTGGTATCAATCGAAGGCAAAATGAAAGGGCCATATTTTTAATAGCAATAACAATTCGAATCCCAACCCTGAAACCCACTCTTTTTGACAATTTCAAAAAACTTATTTAACAAATAATTTAGCCCTACTAATGTGCTTTCCAATATGATGCATAGCATTTCCTTACTCCCAGTAGTTTCGTCGCTAGAGCTCGAAACGTAAACCCCTTTGAGTGCGATTTTGACGAACTCGTGACACTTTGCCGTTTTTGTCTAGTGTGGCATTACTATTCCCTTTAGAAGGCTGTTCTTTGGCATGTAGCCCTTCTTGGCAATGTAGTTTGACCAGCTCGACGGATTGTATGATAGCTTGATTTTAAGTTTGTCGTCAAGCCGTCACAAAATAGCCTGTTTTTCGAGCCTTTTGCCGCGATTTGGAAACCAAATTTTTGCTTATAGCTTTTTTTTTTAAGTGCTTTCCAATATTTTTTCTGATTATTAATCTGTATTAATAGAGCTTTCTTTTGCCACCAAGCACGCCTTCCTAGCTTCAGTAGTTTTTGCTCGAGCTTGACCAGAAGTCGCGACGAATATTCGCCGAATCTGACTCATTTCACGCACCGCGACGAAAAACCTTCCTGACGCCACAAAAATTAATATTTCTGCATAAAAAATTCATATATGAACACTTCAATATGTTGACTATCTCGTATTAAAATCATTTTAATATATATATATATATATATATATATATATATATATATATATATATATATATATATATATATATATATATATATATATATATATATATATATATATATATATATATATATATATATATATATATATATATATATATATATATATATATATATATATATATATATATATATATATATATATATATATATATATATATATATATATATATATATATATATATATATATATATATATATATATATATATATATATATATATATATATATATATATATATATATATATATATATATATATATATATATATATATATATTATATATATATATATATATATATATATATATATATATATATATATATATATATATATATATTTTTTTTACAACAAAGGAGGCAGCTGAAGGGCACAAAAAAAGGGAACAATAATAAATAAAAAAGTCCGCTACTCGCTGCTCCTAAAAAAGAAACAAAAGAGGTGGCCGAAAGCAAGATCAAATACGGGAGGAGAGATGTCCTGATACCCTCCTCTTGAAAGAGTTCAAGTCGTAGGCAGATGGAAATACAGATGAAGAAAGATTGTTCCAGAGTTTACCAGCGTGAGGGATGAAAGAGTGAAGATGCTGGTTAACTCTTGCATAAGGGGTTTGGACAGTATAGGGATGAGCATGAGTAGAAAGTCGAGTGCAGCGGGGCCGCGGGAGGGGGGGAGGCATGCAGTTAGCAAGTTCAGAAGAGCAGTCAGCGTGGAAATATCGATAGAAGATAGAAAGAGAGGCAACATTGTGGCGGAATTTAAGAGGTAGAAGACTATCAGTATGAGGAGGAGAGCTGATGAGACGAAGAGCCTTAGCCTCCACTCTGTCCAGAAGAGCTGTGTGAGTGGAGCCCCCACGCACATGAGATGCATACTCCATACGAGGGCGGACAAGGCCCCTGTATATGGACAGCAACTGTGCAGGGGAGAAGAACTGGCGGAGACGGTACAGAACGCCCAGCCTCGAGGAAGCTGATTTAGTAAGAGATGAGATATAAAGTTTCCAGTTGAGATTTTGAGTTAAGGATAGACCAAGGATGTTTAGTGTCGAGGAAGGTGATAGCTAGGTGTTGTCAAGGAATAGGGATAGTCGTTTGGAAGATTGTGTCGAGTGGATAGGTGGAGAAACTGTGTTTTGAGGCGTTGAAGGACACCAGGCTCTTCTTGCCCCAATCAGAAATAATAGTAAGGTCTGAGGCTAGGTGTTCTGCAGCCTCCAGCCTTGAGTCGTTAAGTTCCTGTAGGGTGGGTCTTCTATTAAAAGAAGTTTAGTAATGCAGATTGGAGTCATCGGCGTAGGAATGGATAGGACAGTTCGTTTTGGAAAGAAGATCATCAATGAACAACAGAAAAAGTAGGAGATAGGACAGAACCCTGTGGGACATCACTGTTAATAGGTTTAGGGAAGAACAGTGACCGTCTACCACGGCAGAAATAGAACGGTCAGAAAGGAAACTGGAGATAAAGGTACAGAGAAGGATAGAAACCGTAAGAGGGTAGTTTGGAAAGCAAAGATTTGTGCCAGACCCTATCAAAAGCTTTTGATATGTCCAGCGCAATAGCAAAAGTTTCACCGAAACGGCTAAGAGAGGATGACCAAGAGTCAGTTAAGAAGGCTAGGATATCACCAGTAGAACGCCCCTTGCGGAACCCATACTGGCGATCAGAAAGAAGGTCAGAAGTGGAAAGGTGCTTTTGAATCTTCCGGTTAAGGATTGATTCAAAAGCTTTAGATAAACAAGAAAGTAAAGCTATAGGACGGTAGTTTGAGGGATTGGAGCGGTCACCCTTCTTACGCACAGGCTGTATGAAGGCATACTTCCAGCAAGAAGGAAAGGTAGATGTTGACAGGCAGAGGCGAAAGAGTTTGACCAGGCAGGGTGACAGCACGGAGGCACAGTTTTTAAGGACAATAGGAGGCACTCCATCAGGTCCATAAGCCTTCTGAGGATTGAGGCCAGAGAGGGCATAGAAAACATAATTTTGAAGAATCTTTATAACAGGCATAAAGTAGTCAGAGGGGGATGAGTAGGAAAAAGTTTGAGAGAAGAGTTCAGCCTTAGAGATAGATGAGACGGCAGTGTTGCCGTCAGGACTGAGGAGTGGAGGGAAAGATGAAGAAGTGAAGTTGGAGGAGATGTTTTTGGCTAGATGCCAGAAGTCACGGGAAGAGTTAGAGAAAGCAAGGTTTTGACATTTTCTATTAATGAAAGAATTTTTGGTTAGTCGGAGAATAGATTTGGCACGATTTCGGGCAGAAATATAAATATAAATATATATATATATATATATATATATATATATATATATATATATATATATATATATATATATATATATATATATATATATATATATATATATATATATATATAATATATATATATATATATATATATATATATATATATATATATATATATATATATATATATATATATATATATATATATATATATATATATATATATATATATATATATATATATATATATATATATATATATATATATATATATATATATATATATATATATATATATATATATATATATATATATATATATATATATATATATATATATATATATATATATATATATATATATATATATATATATATATATATATATATATATATATATATATATATATATATATATATATATATATATATATATATATATATATATACTGTCCAAACCCCTTATGCAAGAGTCAACCAGCATCTTCACTCCTTCATCCCTCACGCTGGTAAACTCTGGAACAATCTTCCTTCATCTGTATTTCCTTCTGCATATGACTTGAACTCTTTCAAGAGGAGGGTATCAGGAGTCAGGACACCTCTTCTCCCGAAATTGACCTCTGATTTTGAACACTCCTTTAACCTTTGTTCTGGAGCAGTAAGTAGCGGGCCTTTTTTTTTCTTTTTTTTTTTCATTACGCCCTTGAACTGTCTCCGTATGTAAAAAAAAATATATATATATAAAAATATATATATTTATATTTATATATATATATATATATATATATATATATATATATATATATATATATATATATATATATATATATATATATATATATTCATATATATATATTACCCTTTCGAATCGGTTTTTGAGCACGGTCGCTTATTAAGATAGCCCTTTCAATTTGCCGTCGATTGGTACCAAAAACATTTCTGTAGCCCCATAAATAAGGGAGTTATGGCGATTCGCACCAAAGCGGTTGATTTTCCAAAATTCGCGGCTTAATGACAAGGGCGCCGCAAAATCAAGAGTCCGCCGTCCATTACTTGAGAGCATTATGTTGTGGCCAGGACGAGTTTGTGTACGTTCTCTTTTTTTTTTGTGTGTGTGTGTGTGTTTGGGAGGGTGGGTAGGGGGGGTAGGATAGGGGTAGAGGGGCGTTGCTGTGTGTTGGAAGGTAGGAGGCAAGTGTTTTGGGATGCAGAGAGTCTGTATATGTGTGTGTATGTGTGGCGTGAGTGTGGGGTGTTTTTTTGTGTATGTGTGTGTTTGCTCTACTGTGTTTTTGTGTGCTTGCATACTTGTTTACTAATGCATGTTTACCTTTTATCTTGCATGCTTGTGTTTGTTTTCTGCGTGCGTATTTGATTGTCTAGTGTTGCTTTAGTGTGTTCGTCTCAGTCTGCTTATCTATTGTTTTTCCCAGCGTGGAGTCAAACCTTCCAATGCTTAATAGTAGATAATTTTTTTTACAACTTGTCATATTATTACAAAAGTACAAGTTTGTGTAAATGTGTGTCATCGAGTTAACTTTAAGAATTCTGAAAGTTCTACACCAAAAATTCTTAACGGCATTATTATTATTTGCTTTTTTTTACAGGAAGAAGGTGGGGCGTGTGTCTTCACGTCGCCGCGTCATGTACGTAAGTGTTGAAGTGTATGTGTGTGTTTGTGTGTGTGTGTGTGTGTGTGTGTGTGTGTGTGTGTGTGTGTGTGTGTGTGTGTAATTAAAAGGTTCATGAACATAACGGCATCGGGCAACATATCAAGAGAAATACTTGGAAACTTAACTAAACAAACCGTAAGGAAAACGAAACTTTTAGCAACATTTCACTTCCGTTTTAACCGCTAGACACCACCCGCCCACCACCTCCACTTCTTCTTCCTTTTTCTCCACCTCCACACCATCATCCAGCCACTTCCTCTTTCTCTTCCTCCACCTCCCTCCACTGCAACCTTCCACCCAGCCACCACATCCATTTCTCCCTCCACCACATCCCTTCCACATAGCTACCACATCCATCTCTTCCTGCACCTCCTCTACCACCTTCATTTCTTTCTCCACCTTATTTTCCTTTACCATACAAACTAATTCTTTGCCACCCCCTGCAGCCCATTATATTCCTTCCACCTAACAACCACTTCTATCTCTTCCTCCACCTCTTCATCCGCCATTCTTTCTCTATACAGTCACCCAGCGGAGGGACGGGTGGCGGTGTAATAGATGCGTGAATAGGGAAATGACATGTTCGTGTGAGGCTGGTGACGGGAGAATGGGTGGGATGGAAGTGATTGGGAGGTGGATGACTGGTTAGTGGGGGAGGTGGGTGCGATTAGTGAGGAGGCATGGATGGGTGAGAAGGGGTGAAAAGGAGTTAATGGGTGTAAAAAGGCTGGATGGGGGATAGCAGGAGATCAGGGGCCGAGGGAGGGGGTCAGTAACTGTGGAAGCTGTTCGTTTTCATAAAGTTGTTCATAGATAACGAGTGGGTGCAATTACTTTGTGTGTGTGTGTGTGTGTGTGTGAGAGAGAGAGAGAGAGAGAGAGAGAGAGAGAGAGAGAGAGAGAGAGAGAGAGAGAGAGAGAGAGAGAGAGAGAGAGAGAGAGTAGGAGATGCGTTTCTGAGGGGTGACTTGGTCTCCGCGGCACACTTTACGTCGTCTCCTTCAGTGTTACATAGTGTATTTTCTTTATGTTATTCCCGTCCCTCTTGACTTAGCAATAAAGGTCAAGGTGTGGCGGTCACTTCATAGAGGCCACGACCTTACTGACTGACTGACTGACAGACTGACTGGCCGGCCGACCAACCCTCTGACTGACTGGGCTGACGGACTGACTGATTGATTGATTATAGCGGATGCGAACCAAATTTCTGACTGACCGAATGTCTGACTGATTAATTGTCTGACTGACAGACTGACCGGCCGACCGACTCTGACTGACTGAGTGGCTGACGGACTGATTGATTGTTTGACTATAGCGGATACGAACCAAATTTCTGACTGACCGAATGGCTGACTGACTATCTGTCTGACTGACTGACCGGCCGACCGACCCTCTGACTGACTGAGCTGCTGACGGACTGACTTACTGATTGACCGAACCAAAATTCTGACTTTCTAAATGGCTGACCAACTTATTGACTGACCATAGCGGTTATGAACTTAATAACTGACGACGAACTTAATTACTGACTAACTGGCTGATTGGATGACTGACTGATTCGCTTACTAACTATTTGACCAATTAACTGACAGACTAGCACTTTTTTTAACGTTTGCATATAGCGCCAGTAGGCTTTCTTGATGGATCCTGATTGTCGACCCAGCCTGTTATGGTGCAGGCGAGTGTTTATAGTGGCGCCATCCTACTTGGCTCATGCTCCCCCCCGGAGCTCATCTTTCATCCTCTCTTTAGAGAGAATGCAGAGTCCGGGTTGACAGGTGGTCTTCAGGGCAGCATGTGGGCTTAGACCACATGCTGCCCTGAAGACAGTTCTCATACTGTCAATGATAGAGAGGTAGCTCACAAAAGATACCAGAGCCTTCAAACTAATGCTAATTATGAACTTTACATTTCTGCCCGAAATCGTGCCAAATCTATTCTCCGACTAACCAAAAATTCTTTCATTAATAGAAAATGTCAAAACCTTGCTTTCTCTAACTCTTCCCGTGACTTCTGGCATCTAGCCCAAAACATCTCCTCCAACTTCACTTCTTCATCTTTCCCTCCACTCCTCAGTCCTGACGGCAACACTGCCGTCTCATCTATCTCTAAGGCTGAACTCTTCTCTCAAACTTTTTCTAAAAACTCCACTCTGGACGATTCTGGGCATATTCCTCCTACTCATCCCCCCTCTGACTCCTTTATGCCTGTTATAAAGATTCTTCAAAATGATGTTTTCTATGCCCTCTCTGGCCTCAATCCTCAGAAGGCTTATGGACCTGATGGAGTGCCTCCTATTGTCCTTAAAACTGTGCCTCCGTGCTGTCACCCTGCCTGGTCAAACTCTTTCGCCTCTGCCTGTCAACATCTACCTTTCCTTCTTGCTGGAAGTATGCCTTCATACAGCCTGTACCTAAGAAGGGTGACCGCTCCAATCCCTCAAACTACCGTCCTATTGCTTTACTTTCTTGTCTATCTAAAGCTTTTGAATCAATCCTTAACCGGAAGATTCAAAAGCACCTTTCCACTTCTGACCTTCTATCTGATCGCCAGTATGGGTTCCGCAAGGGGCGTTCTACTGGTGATCTCCTAGCCTTCTTAACTGACTCTTGGTCATCCTCTCTTAGCCGTTTCGGTGAAACTTTTGCTATTGCGCTGGACATATCAAAAGCTTTTGATAGGGTCTGGCACAAATCTTTGCTTTCTAAACTACCCTCCTACGGTTTCTATCATTCTCTCTGTACCTTTATCTCCAGTTTCCTTTCTGACCGTTCTATTTCTGCCGTGGTAGATGGTCACTGTTCTTCCCCTAAATCTATTAACAGTGGTGTCCCACAGGGTTCTGTTCTATCTCCCACTCTTTTTCTGTTGTTCATTGATGATCTTCTTTCCAAAACGAACTGTCCTATCCATTCCTACGCCGATGATTCCACTCTGCATTATTCAACTTCTTTTAATAGAAGACCCACCCTTCAGGAACTTAACGACTCAAGGCTGGAGGCTGCAGAACGCTTAGCCTCAGACCTTACTATTATTTCCGATTGGGGCAAGAAGAACCTGGTGTCCTTCAACGCCTCAAAAACACAGTTTCTCCACCTATCCACTCGACACAATCTTCCAAACAACTATCCCCTATTCTTTGACAACACCCAGCTATCACCTTCCTCAACACTAAACATCCTCGGTCTATCCTTAACTCAAAATCTCAACTGGAAACTTCATATCTCATCTCTTACTAAATCACCTTCCTCGAGGCTGGGCGTTCTGTACCGTCTCCGCCAGTTCTTCTCCCCTGCACAGTTGCTGTCCATATACAGGGGCCTTGTCCGCCCTCGTATGGAGTATGCATCTCATGTGTGGGGGCTCCTCACACAGCTCTTCTGGACAGAGTGGAGGCAAAGGCTCTTCGTCTCATCAGCTCTCCTCCTCATACTGATAGTCTTCTACCTCTTAAATTCCGCCGCAATATTGCCTCTCTTTCTATCTTCTATCGATATTTCCACGCTGACTGTTCTTCTGAACTTGCTAACTGCATGCCTCCCCCCCTCCCGCGGCCCCGCTGCACTCGACTTTCTACTCATGCTCATCCCTATACTGTCCAAACCCCTTATGCAAGAGTTAACCAGCATCTTCACTCTTTCATCCCTCACGCTGGTAAACTCTGGAACAATCTTCCTTCATCTGTATTTCCTCCTGCCTACGACTTGAACTCTTTCAAGAGGAGGGTATCAGGACACCTCTCCTCCCGAAACTGACCTATCTTTCGGCCACCTCTTTGGATTATTTTTAGGAGCAGCGAGTAGCGGGCTTTTTTTTATTAATGTTTACTTTTTTGTGCCCTTGAGCTGTCTCCTTTGCTGTAAAAAAAAAAAAAAAAAAAAAAACTCGGCAGTGCCTGGAAATCCCAACTTGTGGCGGCGGGCGGGACGCGAACTCGCGTCCTGTAGGACGCCGCGGCCGCGCTAACTGGCTGACTGACTGATTTGCTGACTCCTAGAGACCAGCTGACTGATGAGCTGAGTGACTTGCGTACTGACTGACACTTGCCTCCTGACGGCCTGCATGTTGATTGACTGGTTGGTAGGTTGGTCAGTGGTGATGATGATGATGATAATGAAAACAATAATGGTGATAATAATAATAATGATAATAATGATAATAATAATAATAAATATAATAATAATAATAATAATAATAATAATAATAATAATAATAATAATAATAATAATAATAATAATAATAATAATAATAATAATAACTATTTGATATGAAAATGATTTTCGAGAGAGAGAGAGAGAGAGAGAGAGAGAGAGAGAGAGAGAGAGAGAGAGAGAGAGAGAGAGAGAGAGAGAGAGAGAGAGAGTCGCGTCTCTTTGACCTCTGTGACGTCGGCTGCTGCAGGTCAAAGGTCAAACGGGTCGTTAACCGGCATATTGACTTTGTACCTTCCTCTTGTTGTTGTTGTTGTTGTTGTTGTTGTTGTTGTTGTTGTTGTTGTTGTTGTTGTTGTTGTTGTTGTTGCTGATGCTATTATTATTACATAGGTGCTACTTGTCTTGCTCTGATATAGTCTCTGTTTTGTTGTTTTATCGCCGTCGCCATATCATTCTACATTACCACATGTTGTCATCGTGCCTTGCTTCACCCTTACGATACTCCTTTTCTTCATCACACTCACCATTTCTTCTCGTTCCGTGTTATTCCCTTTCTTTGAGTTATAATTTTATACCGTCATGCTTCTGTTTATCCTTCTTATTTTTTTTTCTTATTGGCATTACCATTTTAGTTTTTTTCTCTCAGGTGTTCGTTTTTTATCGGGATTATCAGGTTTCCATTTTCTTTTGACGATCCCCAAGAAATTTTATACCTAGGAAAACATTATATCATCAGCGTCACCTTCACCATAGAACGTCATCACCTTCATCATTAGTCCGTCATTGTCTGCAGGTCGTCACTATCCTATGTATTCACTCCCTGCTAATTGGCTGAACAAAGGTACACACAGAGGGACAACACACCTGGGGAGGGACAGGGGCAAGAGTGGCTGAAGGGCGTATGACACTCCTCTCCCTCTCTCCTATCTGATCCTTTCCTTCCTCTTCCTCTTCCTACTCCCATTTCTTTATTTACTTTCCTTCTTTACATCGCCCTGATTCTTCTCTGTCACTCTCTCATGCTTCTGCCTTTCCTTGTTTTTTCATTACGTTTTATCATGTTTCTTCTCTTTCTTGCCAGCTCTTTCCTCCTCTCTCCCTTCTCCTTCTTCTTCCTTATCTGCCATTCCCTTTATCTCTCCCTATTTCTTCTTATTTAGTATTATTTTGTTTCGTTTCCTATTCCTTGTGGATCGATCTTCCTTCCCTTCCCTTCTTTCCTTTTTACATTCTTTACTTTGTTTTGAAGCCTAATTTGCTTTTCCATACCATACTGACCTTTCTTCTCCCTACCCCTCCCCTTCCCCCTCCCTTCCGTACCTTCCTCTCCTTCCCCCTACTTCCTCCCTCTTCCTCCATTGCTTTACTGAGAAACATTTTAGGTTCACCACACACACACACACACACACACACACACACACACACACACACACACACACACACAGTGTTTAACAAAATAAGTAAACAAAAGATAAGAAGAAAAGGCAAAAAAAAAAAATGTTTACGGGAAGTATAAATAGATAAAAT
>NW_026111133.1:17500-34391 GCF_024679095.1 Eriocheir sinensis | reverse complement strand
AGGGAAAAGGAAGAACTGAAATCTGTAAAAGACCTACTTAAGAACTTAAATGATGAAGAATGGCAAAACATTGAGGAGGAGGTGGAGGAAATTTATAGGATGGGCCCCTATATGGAAGGGAAAACAAGACCAGTTAAATTAAGGTTGAGATCGCAGAAGGCAACAGAGGAAATATTGTACAGGACAACTAAGTTAAGGGAAATAGAAGGATGCAAGGAAATATATATAAAGAAAAATAGAAATGAAGAAGAAAGGAAGAAATGGAATGAACTTTGCAGAGGCAAAAGAAAGGAATAATGTAAGATCTGAAGAGGAAAAAGAGGTATTTTTTTGGAGAGCTCTGGGAGATCGTGTCAGAAAGTGGTATATAAGGGAGAAGATGAAAGAGAGCGAAAGTTAGACAAGATTGATACAAATAAGGGATTAAGTGTGATGTATACAAATATAGATGGGATAATATCTAGTAAGCTGGAACTATAAGACTACCTACAAGAGAAGGAGCCCATGATTGTATGCCTAACAGAAACTAAACTAAATGAAGTCATCCAAATAGTTTTTGATAAAAAATACAATGTATGGAGGAAAGATAGAATTGGCAAAGGTGGTGGAGTGATGATAATGACAAAGAAGGAGTTATTAGTAAAATCAGTAGTATATGGAGAAGGAAAAGTGGAAATAGTGAGTGTAAATCTGGAGAACAAAAACAGAGAAAGGATGACGATTACAACAACGTATGTACCACCTAGAACAAACTCATGGAGTAAAGAAAAACATGAAATCATGATTGAAGATACCATTCAGAGTTTAAGTAGAATACTCAAAGCAAACAAAAGAGTACTATTAGTTGGTGATTTTAATTGTAAAGAGGTAGATTGGGAGATGTTTGAAAGCGGCAGTGGCGATATGGCATGGGGGGGAAAGATTTTTAAGATTGATGATGGAAAACTTGATGATGCAAAGGGTGAAGGAAAACACAAGACATAGAAGTGATGACGAACTAGCGAGACTGGACCTGGTGTTAACAAAAGGACTACACTTGAAGGATGATTTAAGGTATGGATGCCCTCTGGGAAAGAGTGACCACGTGATCATAGAGATAGAAACGGAGGAGGAAGGAAGTGAAGAGGATGAATCATATAAAAGAAACTGGTTAAACTATAGGAAGGCAGACGTGGAAAATCTTAAGAAATATTATGGAGAGCTGCACTGGGATGAGCTAATGAGAACAAGTGAAGTGCAAGAAAAGTATGATATTTTCATGGAGGGGTATAAAACAGGTGTTACGAAGTTTGTACCAGAACACAGATCTAAAGAAAAGGGAAAAAAGGACTGGTTTAATGCAAAATGTGCTATGGCAAAAGAAAAAAAAGACAAAGCATGGAAAAGATTAAAAAGAAATAAAAACCAAAGGAATAAAGAATATTTTAAGTTAGCGAGAAATGAATACGTGAAAATATGGAAGGAAGAAGAAAAGGGATATGAAAAGGATATTGTGGAAAAGTGCAAGGAACAACCTAAACTGTTTTAAAGATTCATAAATGGAAAGATTAAACCAGGAGAAACAATTGAAAGACTGAGCGACGGGAATGTGACAATTGATGATCCTAAAGGCATAGCGGAGTTACTAAACAAAAAGTTCCAGCAAGTTTTAATTTAACTAGAGGAGATATATAAATTGCTGGGGAGCTGGAAGAGGATAGCTTTAGGACTGGATGGAGTCTCAGGGTATATATTGAAAGAATGCAGAAATGAGTTGGTTGGACCGATATATGACATCATTAAATGCTCAATAACAACTGGTACAGTGCCTAAGGAGTGGTGGAGGGCCGAAGTGGGCCCCATATACAAAAGTGGAAGGAAGGAAGAACCCCTGAACTACAGACCTGTATCACTGACCAGTGTAGTATGTAAAATATGTGAGAAAGTGATAAAGAAACAACCGACGAGATTTCTAGAAGAGCATAATTTAATCACAAGTAAACAGTATGGATTCAGAAAAGGGCACTCATGTATGACAAACTTACTGAGCTTTTACTCAAGAGTGACAGATAAAATACAGGAAAGGGACGGATGGGTTGATTGCGTTTACCTGGACCTAATGAAGGCATTTGACAAAGTTCCACATACAAGACTACTATGGAAACTAGAAAATAAAGGGGGATTGAAAGGGAAAATGAAGAACTGGATGGAAAGCTACCTAAGGGGAAGAGAGAACTGTAGAGAGTGGAGTGCCTCAGGGATCGGTATTGGCACCAATACTTTTCCTAGTATGTATTAATGACATGCCAGAGGGAGTAAATAGTTATATGAGCCTGTTTGCAGATGATGCAAAACTGCTAAGACATATAAGAAACAGTAAAGACTGAGAAATTCTGCAAGAAGACCTAAACAAGATTTGGAAATGGAGTATGGAATGGGAAATGAAATTCAATGTTATGGAAATGGGAAAAAAAGAAGGGAGACCAAAATGGATATATAAAATGGGAGATGGTGAAATATTAAAGAAAGTACACGAAGAGAGAGATCTGGGAGTAATAATGCAAAGAAGAAAGACACCATTTCCACCTCTTTTAAACATCTAAATTTTCCCCGTGCACAGCATCCAGAGAAATATATCGCCACCCGCACTCTAAGGGTTAAGACACTCAAAAGAGCTTAAAAATATCAAATGGAAGAAAAAATTGATGCAAATAGGAAACAGTAATAAAGGATATAAATACCATACCATATTAACCAATATGTAACTTAATGTGGGGCCAGGATTGACATCATCATATTATGGTTATTATTCATTAACACGATGAATGATGCTTCAAAACACTCAAATAACCAAACTATTTAGACTAGCAAATAGAAGAAGAAAATGCCAAAAATAGGAAGCTACCATAAAGGAAATTAATATTCTGTATGCCCCAACTTTACTTTACCAAGCTTGTTGGGGTAGAAGGCAGGGATGGAGTATTTGTATTTGGTAATCGTATTCGAATACAATCAAAGATCATACGTAATTGGGTGTATTCGTATTTGAATAAATATTGATAGAAATCAAATTAATCTCATTCATATTCGAATACAAGGAGAGTATTCAGATTCTGAATAATCTGATGAATACTTCAAAATTTATTATCAGAAATGACAGCTGTTGTTCCTTACAACTCAAGCCTCCTCCTGGGTGGACGTGTAATCCTCATGTATAGTACAAGGTTTGCAGACTGTGACAGCGTGGCTGGATTCTGACTCAGTTTGTAATGTGTATATTATAATGTACATGTGAATGCTGGTCTTAATGGCTAACAAGTGGCCACTTGCCAGTGTGGACATTGAATGTGTGTGCATGAGCTCATATAACTGTTGCATAACCTCAGAACAGTTCTACACCCAGTTACGTTGAGAAGGTATTTTTCAGTGAAAAAGTATTCATGAATGTAAACATGAATACTTTCAAGAAGTATCTATATTTGTATTCGAATTAAAACCATTTCAGTGTATTCGAGTTCGTAGGAATTTGGAGTATTCGTATTCGAATACACAATTCTTGTATTCACTCCATCCCTGATAAAGGGGAAGAAGTCGTTTGCGGTTAAACTCATGGCGACATTCGTTTCATTTGTAACTATATACTTTAGAAAATCTCATGTTAACGTATTGACTGCTACTGGTCTTTTCGTAGAAATTGACCGAAGTGGCGCGAAGGGCCATCCCAAGTGGGCAGCAGCACAGGAGCCGATGAGATTACCTACACCGGTATGGCGAGCAGCTCCTGCACTGGCCGCCACACCTCACACGGGCACGGCACCTGGCCCTGGCACGTGCTGGGGTGTGGGTTTGCCTCCCCCTAGCATTCCACAAGTCTGCAACAAAGAGTATAATGTTCCGCCGCGTCCTCACCTCCGCGTTTGTTGACATCTTCGATCCCCGTGTTCAGTGTTTGGTGCTGCTGGTGACGGGCGGGCGGCGGCATTACCTTTGCAACGGCTCTGCCGGAAGCTGTCTAGGGCTGTTGCAGGTCAACACATTTTTTCCTCTTCTCTTGATATGCTGGACATTGTGGTAGAAAATGCTCCAGTGTTTCTCTCTCTGCATCTCATATCTTGTAAGGTCTTTCTTTTTTGCATTTCTCTTTACTGTCTTTTTGTTTGTTTCCATTATTGCACTTTTCTTTTTACTTTTCTTTGATTGCGTTTCACGAATGTTTTTTTCACGTTCAGCATTGTAAACATTCACTATAGCCTCAACACTACCCATGGAAATACCCCCAATCTCTACCAAGGAGCATATTTTTGGACGGAATTATTATTTTTTTCTGGTCGTGTTTGAAGTATTAAATGATTCTGACATGTTTTTTTTTCCTGAAATCACTAGTTTTAATGAAACCTCCATCCCCCAGAGCAATTAACGATGTCGGAAAGAAACAGAGAAAAAAGTTGCACATGGCCTCGATGCTCATCTCCGTCACATTACCCTTTGATCCAGTGGTGGATGAGAACACATCATCTTGGGACAAGGTTTGAACCAGTGTGACATCCGCGTTACCAGTATAGACTATAGCTAGTGTATCTTCCCCAGGTTTCCCAGGTACCCGCTTTTCGATCAACCCCAAAAGAAGGATGAACAGCTGGCCGGGTGATCGAGGTTCGTGCTGCATGACTGCCCAAGTCGGGATTCGAACCCAGCTGGTCCACTGGTTCGTAGTCAGATACGTACGCTAATTACGGAGGCGGGAAGAAATATAGACATCAGATTAATATGACAAACACATAAAAAAACCTCTCCGTGTGGAGGCCTGGTATAATCGAGCCACTCAGAATTGTCATCAACCCAGGGGTCTCCAAGCTTTTCAGTATGAGGACCACATTGTACAAGTCACATATCTATTTTTGGCGGCCACAGGAAAAAGTAAAGAAGCGTCTATGTCACAAATTTAATGAACTCAAACCAAAGTAAAACAAATGGAAAATATGGGGGCTCCCGTGGCCCAGTGGTTAGAGTCTTCGCCTTGCCTTCTGGCGAAATGCTGGACCCTATAGTTCGCGTCCTACCCGGTGCCATTGGGAGTGGAAAGGTTGGGCTCTTTCCGTCACCCCAGCCCCGTTGTTGGGCCTCCACTTGAAGGATTGGGCATCGTCCCTTCGGACTGGAAAAAAGGCTAACGTGACACCGATTTTTAAGAAAGGAGACAAAAAAATACCAGGTAATTACAGGCCCATTAGTCTAACATCAGTTGTAGGTAAGCTACTTGAGAGCATAATTAGAGACAAAATTGTGAGTTACCTTGAAAGCCACTCATTAATTGGGGATTCACAATATGGCTTCCGTAACAAAAGATCCTGCCTATCAAACCTATTGATCTTTTATAACGACCTCTTCTCAGTTTATGACGTAACTAAATCATTGGACATAGTCTATCTTGATTTCCAGAAAGTGTTTGATAAAGTCCAACATCATGAATTACTTTATAAATTAAAGTAAATAGGTATTGGCGGTCAAGTACACCAATGGATCGCGAATTGGTTGAGCAACAGACAACAAAGAGTGGTGATTGACGGATTTAACTCAGAGTGGGCGTCGGTCACTAGTGGGGTCCCTCAGGGCTCGGTTCTTGGCCCAGTGCTCTTCATTATTTACATCAACGGTGTGGATGTTGGACTCAATAATCGCATTAGTAAATTTGCAGACGACACAAAGATTGGTAACTCAGTTCTCACTGACGAAGACAGGCAAAGCCTCCAAGAGGATTTGCACAAAATTTCAGCTTGGTCGGATAGATGGGAGATGCCCTTTAAAGCAGATAAGTGTCAGGTCCTTTAAGTTGGAGCAAGAAATAAGAAGTTCGATAACGAAATGCGCGGCGTTAAACTCACAAGCGTTAAATGCGTTAAGGACCTGGGGTCAAAATCGCGTCAAACCTCAAATTCTCACAGCAATGCATCGATGCAGCAAATAAAGTGAACAGAATGGTGGGCTTCATTAGAAGAAACTTTTTATTCAAGACTAAAGATGTAATACTTCCGCTCTACAATAGTTTAGTCAAACCCCACTTGGAATATGCAGTACAGTTTTGGTCTCCCCACCATGCAAAGGACATTGCTAAATTAGAAGGTGTTCAGCGTCGGGCAACAAAAACGATCCCTTCCTTGCGCAACAAATCCTACAAAGAAAGGCTTTCCACCCTTATCATGTTCTCTCTTGAGAAACGTCGCCTCCGAGGAAAACTGATCGAATGTTTTAAAATACTTAATGGTTTCACGAATGTAGACAGATCAAAATTGTTTATGATCGATGACACTTTGCGAACGAGGAACAATGGCATAAAACACAAATGTAGACAAGTAAATTCAGACTGCACCAAAATTTTTTTCACCAACGTTGTAGTGCGAGAATGGAATAAGCTCCCACCTTCAGTGGTCCAGTGTAACACGATTGACTCCTTTAAAAACAAGCTCGACTGTCACTTCCTTGAACTTAATATTAGCTAGAGTAGAAATGCAACGTTTTGGAGCCATCTGATTAATGTAGAATCACTTAGGTTTAAGGACAGGCCACCTAGTCTGGACCATGGGGTCTGTGTGGTCTGATTTTCTATGTAAATTCTATGTAAATTCTCTTTACCCACCGTCTGGGTGGTTGCGCGGCATGCACCGCCTTCCTCCCTTGGGGTATATCCCCAACGAAATACCTGTCATCCATCATCAATGATGATCAATGGAAAACAAAAATATACCTGCCTTCATTTTAATGCAAACACATTAATATGAAGGATGATATATCTTTTTTTCATTTTAAAATCTCATCAATGTAGTGGTCAGAACTTGGGGTTAAAGTTGCTATCACACGGACATTTTCTGGTGTCTTTTATTGGCATCTAGCCGCCGGTACCGGTGGCAAGGAGCGCTCTTCCTATTACACGCGCAACAGATGTTTTCGGCCTCAGCACAGATCAGAACAAGCTGTATGCTAAACATATATCGAGTATAAAAAAAAGGATTTACCAGGCGTTACAGGTCCCATGTTGGGATACTCCTTTAGAGCTTCTGCTAATTTCTTGAAAACTTCTCTCTACATATTTCTCTTCGAATAGTTTTCATCCCTGGTGGCCCACAGACACTTGTTTTCCCGATAGAGCTCACAGGGGGTGGCAAGAGCATCCTTGGACCTAATAATTTGCTCCATGGCTAGACAATGCCATAGCTGGGCGTTATCGCGATAAGTTATCGCGATACTTTATCGCTGATAACAAAATCGGATTATCGACCATCCGCTACTTATTTAAATATATATCGGTATCTTCGTTACTTTTGTAACCAAACTAGCGATAATCGCTACTTTTTTTCCGCCTCTCAGAAAAAAACGTTGTCTCCCTACTGCGCATGCGTGGCCCGGTGTTGTATGAAAAAACTTCGGGGTATGAAATATCTTCGGTGATGAGATTTCATGCTAAGATCATGAAAATTAAAACACTAGGTTATTTTTTTTATGCTACTCAAAAATCAATATATCATAGAGAAAAATCATTTAACTTTGCCCCAAAAATGATTATTCACTGCCTCAAATTTGATATTCCATATTCGTTTGTGACCATGCCATGATACTGAAGGCACCCGGTGTTGTGTTATTTGGTGTCCCATCGTCAAAAGCTGGCGCTTTTGTTTACAAACACTGGTCTCTCGTGAACTGCGCATGCTCAAACCATTAAGTGTAGACCTGTTCAGTCTCACAATGCTTTTTTAACACATTAAGAGTTGCTGGAAAGCTGAATCAAACATACAGTACCACCATCCTCGCTGTTTCTAGAACGACGTGCACTCTGTACATATAAATACAACTCGTACAGAGTGTCATTCTAGAAAGAGCGAGGATGGTGGTAGTGGTACTATATGTCTGATTCAGCCTTCCAGCAACTCTTAATTACGGTTTAAAAGCTTTGTGAGACTGTACAGGTCTGCGCTTGCTGGTCTGAGCATGCACCGTTCACGAGAGACCAGTGTTTGTAAACAATTTTTGACGGTGGGGACCCCAAATAACACAACACCGATTCAGGCATTTTTAGTATTACCGTCCATATGTACGTGTCAACGTGTGATTTTAAGGTTTTGTAAGTTTCCTAAAATGCAGATAATGAAAATTTGAATTCATCAATGTTGTTCTATCTGAAATATCAATATAGTATCGTTTTCGCCTATCGGACTTATCGCTAGCTAGTATCGGAATTGTGGATTTATATCGGGTATCGGTTATCGGTTATCGCCTATATTTGTGTCTCGAGTTAACGAATATCGGTTATCGCCGTTAAGGTTATTCATTATCAGTTATCGGTTATCGGGAATAAGGTTTTCTGTTATCGTGCCCAGCTATGGACAATGCCCTCACAACAGCTGAAAATGTAAACAAAGACGCCAGTACTGGCTTCAAGATGACGATAATTGGCGTCTCGTGATTGGCGGCGTCTAGCCATTGCAATACTGGCGTCAAGATGCCCGTATTGGCGGCAAGATGCCAGTAAAGTTGACCGTGTGAAAGCACCTTAATTAATTACAGATAACCAGTGGCGTAGTAAGGGGGCGGTCCGCCCCGGGTGACAGCTTGAGGGGGGTGCCATGATACAGGCTCAAGTCTAATGGCTAAGTTCAGTAACGTAGCTAAGTGAAGGGGTGTTGGGGTCATATAAGAAGACACTCCCCCAGGCCCCCAACAAAGGGGCCCGCCGCCCCCCACAAAATGGTCCATTTGGGAGCCCCATTTGTTGCCATACTCATTTGTAGAAGTGTGTGGGGGAACCCCACAAGGAGACAAGACCCCCGGGCCCCTGACCCCCAGATCTCCAGCTATGCCGGCATATATAATGCCGCTGTGGATAATTATGGAGTTTTGATTACCCAGCTCCAGCCACGCGTGATACCGTGAGTGACGGTGCCTTGTGTTTCACATGACTGTAGCAGATGAATTGCTTTGCTTGTAGCAGAGATGTTATTTGCTATAAAGAACATATTTTGCATAATGTTGAAGCTAAAGAACTGTACTTTATCATGTGATGTTAAAAACTTCAATGTAAATGTTTGTTGTAGCATGAATCTCGCTGAACGGTATCGTAGGTAGGTGAGAGGGGAGACGCCTAAGTGCGCGACGGAAACAAAACAAGCTCGTGGTGGAAACATCTTCGTCGCATGCTTTTGTATTATTATTATAATAAAAATAATAATAATAATAATAATAATAATAATAATAATAATAATAATAATAATAATTATTATTATTATTATTATTATTATTATTATTATTATTATTATTATTATTATCTTAATTATTATTATCATTTTATGTAGAACACTGAAATTGTCGTTAAGCGACTGAAGTATCATGCAGATATATAATAATAATAACAATAATGATAATAATAATAATAAGAACTGAAGAAGAATTATAATAAGAATGATGATAATAATAATAGTCTACCAGTTTTTTTCTGCTTTTCCGTGGTTGTCTCTGGATTTGTCTGGCTGGAATAGTAAGCGATGTATGGGGATAATACAATAATAAAAAAAGCGGGCCTATCTCTCTTACCTGAGGTTGCCCCTCCGGGACACTACTCATGCAATCCACCCAACCGCCTCCTTCACTCTCCTGACCACCTACTACCGGGTCGAAGGAGGGACTTGCACTAGTTTCTGCGGCAGTGCCTCGCCCTCTTGACGGAGGCTGCGCCAGGAAACGACCCTTAACTCGTAATCACCTCCTCCCTCGCCGGCCTGCTCACCTCCCTGCGGGTAAGTGGTGTCAGCAGCCAGCCCTTTCTGAAGAGTGGCATAACCGTAGCAGTGTTTCGACATGTCCATGTGGCGTACCTGGCAAGTGTTGCACTCCTTGATGTAGGCCGCTACCTGGATCGTCATGTATGGCCACCAGAAATTTTTCCTCAGCCGTTGCACGGTTTTCTTCACACCAGTGACCCGCCACAGGACCCTCATGTGCTAGCTACACCAGCCATAGCTCGGCACGATGACAGAAAACCTTATTCCCGATAACCGATAACTGATAATCGAAAACCTTATCGGTGATGACCAATATTTGTTAATTGGAGACACAAATATAGGCGATAACCGATAACCGATATCCGATATAAATCAACAATTCCGATACTAGCTAGCGATAAGTCCGATAGGCGAAAACGATACTATATTGATATTTCAAATACAAAACATAGATGAATTCAAATTTTCATAATCTGTATTTTAGAAAACTTACAAAACCTGAAAACCACACGTTGACACGTACATATGAACGGTAATACTAGAAACACCTGAACCGGTGTTGTGTTATTTGGCGTCCCCACAGTCAACGCTTTAGTTTACAAACACTGGTCTCTCATGAACTGCACATGCTCAGACCAGCAAGCGTAGACCTCTACAGTCTCACAAAGCTTTTTAACCGTAATGAAGAGTTGCTGGAAGGCTGAATCAGACATACAGTACCACTACCACCATCCCCGCTGTTTCTAGAACGACACTCTGTACGAGTTGTATTTATATGTACAGAGTGTCGTTCTAGAAACAGCGAGGATGGTGGTACAGTATGTCTGATTCAGCCTTCTAGCAACTCTTACTGTGTTAAAAAGCTTTGTGAGACTGTACACTGGTCTGAGCATGTGCAGTTCACGAGAGACCAGTGTTTGTAAACATAAGCGCCTGATTTTGACGATGGGACACCAAATAACACAACACCGGGTGCCTTTAATACCATGGCATGCTCACAAACGAATATGGAATATCAAATGATTTTTCTCTTTGATATATTGATTTTTGAGGCTAACATAAAACATTACCTTGCGTTTTAATGATGATAATATAAGTATGAAATCTCTTCACCGAAGATATTTCATACCCCGAAGTTTTTTCAAACAACACTGGGCGCCCGGGCCACGCATGCGCAGTAGGGAGGGGACAACGTTTTTTTTTTCTTCTGAGAGGCGCAAAAAAGTAGCGATTATCGCTGGATTGGTTACAAAAATAACGAAGATACCGATATATATTTAAATAAGTAGCGGATGACCAATAACCCGCTTTTGTTATCAGCGATAAAGTATCGCGATAACTTATCGCGATAACGCCCAGCTATGACACCAGCGACTGCCTACACTCTTCCGGGACAACAACTTGTACCACGTCAGCCCCACCCATGCCTGCCTCGGTGCCCCTGAAGGTCCATTTCTGGTGCAAGACATTAGCGACGAGCATAAAATGCTCCTTACCGCCCCCTGTACTCCTTTCCTCTCCCATTCTGGCAAACAATTAAGGGCTTCAGCGAAGCGTTCTCCTGCTGTTTACCACACAACTCAGCCGAATCAACTGAAGTTAATCCTCGTGACTAAGGGGTTAGAGGGTACGGGGCTAGTCGGGCACCTGACGACAACACGCCATTTCCCTTGGTGCTCCCTCTTGTGCACAGGGCAGGGAAAGCTTCCTCTTCCTGCTGTGGGCTCCTGGAACGTCCGGAGCCTCTCGGACGATGATCGACTGCCCCACCTATCAAATGAGCTCAGAAGGCTGAGGGTGGACATAGTGGCACTCTCTGAGACAAGGAGGCCTGGCAGTGGCGAGATCAGTGAGGGGGCTTACACCTTCTGGTCTGGCATGAGCAATGGCTTCCATGTCAGGGGGGTAGCTATGGGCATCTCCAGTCAACTGCTGCCATTTGTGGTTGAGGTTGCTCCGGTTGATGAGCGTATAATGCGAATGAGGCTGAAGCACACACTGGGCTTCATGTCTCTTGTTGCAGTGTACGCTTCTATTGAGATGCGTGAAATTGAAGAGAAGGAGACGTTCTGCGCCAAACTCGACTTCGTATTAGACCAGTGCCCTCCCCGGGACACACTCATTGTCCTGGGCGACTTCAATGTTACTACTGGCACTGACAGGGTTGGCTACGAGCTATGTGTTGGTTTCCATGGATCTGGTACCAGGAACATCAACAGCTCTCTCCTCCTGAATTTTGCAAAATCCAGAAGGTTGAGAATTGCGGGTTCCTGGTATCAGAGACCAGAGATGCACCGCTGGACTTGGTATAGCGATGCCGGAGGGGTAGCTAAGGAGATCGACCACATTCTCGTAAGTACTCGTTGTAGGATCCTTCAGAACTGCAGGGTTTACCAGAGTGCTGAGTTCTTTGCAACTGACCATAGGCTTGTTGTTGCAACACTCAAGCTTCATGTCAGGTCAAGAAGAATCTCGAGATGCAACACTACTCTGTTCCATCTCGAGAGGCTGAAGGACCTGGCATGTGCTCAGGAGTATGCAGTGACAGTCTGAAATCGGTTTGAAATGCTTGGCACCCTGGAGGACCCCGTAGAGTTGTGGGATACCTTCAAACGTGAGACTCTGCAAGCTGCCAAGGAGTGCATTGGAGAGCGCCCGAGATCTTAGAGTGGCTTTGCCTCGGTGGAGACGCTGGAGAATATTGAGGAGAGTCGCACTGCCAGACTTGCTGGGAACCGGGACCAATATAGGGCTCTGTCACGTAGGACTAGAGCTCTCCTGAGGATTTACATAGATTTACATAGAAAATCAGACCACACAGACCCCATGGTCCAGACTTGGTGGTCTGTCCTTAAACCTAAGTGATTTTACATTAATCAGAAGACTCCAAAACGTTGCATTTCTACTCTAGTTGATATTAAGTTGAAGGAAGTGACGGTCGAGCTTATTTTTGAAGGAGTCAATCGTGTTACACTGGACCACTGATGATGGGAGCTTATTCCATTCTCGCACTACAACGTTGGTGAAGAAAAATTTGGTGCAGTCTGAATTTACTTGTCTACATCTGAGTTTTACGCCATTGTTCCTCGTGCGACAAAGAGAGGTATTTCAGGGGTCTCGCTGAGGAAGTCAAGGGCCATTTAAATGCGAATGACCTTCGACCTGCTTACCGAGCCCTGAAGAAGCTCCGCTCTAAGTCTCCCTCTCAAGTGAGCGCTATCCGAACAGCTGACGGCTGCCTCGTGTCGGACATGGATGGGCAGAGGGCTCGTTGGGCCGAGTACTTTGAGCAGCTGTACATGGCGGACCCTCCACGTGGGCAGCTTCCAGTTGCTGGGTTGCAGATGGCGGATGCTGATCCATCCATTGACGAAAGAGGCTGTGGACAAGTTGAGGGGTGGGAAGGCATTTGGCACCTGTAACATCAGTGCGGAGCTGCTCAAAGTTGGAGGTGAGGTCATGATCTGCGGGTCGCATGCGGTCTTGACTGCCGTATCGCAGTCCGGTACCATTCCTACTGACTGGAAGAGGGGGTTGGTCGTCCCTATCTGGAATGGGAAAGGGGACCGCCAGGACTGCAACAACTACCGTGGTATTACACTGCTCAGTGTGCCAGGCAAGGTGCTTGCCCACCTATTGCTGATGCGAATTCGCAGCCAACTGCTGAAGCTGCAGAGACCTGAACAATCTGGCTTCACGCCTGGCAAGTCAACAACTGACCAGTACGCTTCGCGTACTGGTGGAGCGCCGACGTGAGTTTCGACAGGGGATGCTTGCAGCCTATATCGATCTCAAGAAGGCGTTTGATTCAGTGCATCGTGAGGCACTCTGGGATCTTCTGCGACTCCGTGGGAATCCTGCGAGGACTATTGGTCTGCTGACTGGCCTGTATTCTGGGACAGAGAGTGCTGTGAAGTGTGAGGGAGGCTTGTCCAGCTTCTTTCCCGTGAATGCGGGAGTGAGGCAGGGCTGTGTCCTTGCCCCATCGCTTTTCAACATCTGTATGGACTGGGTACTGGGCAGAGTTGTGGACCAGAGTCATTGTGGAGCATCCATTGGCAATACCAGGGTCACTGACCTTCTTTTTTGCCGATGATGCAGTAATCCTGGCGGAGTTGCTGGAGGTTTTGGTGATGGCTCTCGAGGCACTGCACGAGGAGGCGAAGCCCTTGGGACTTTAGGTCTCCTGGGCCAAGACCAAGGTACAGGTGTTTGGAGGCTTGCTAGATGAAACAGTACAGTCTGTTCATGCATGTGGCGATGACGTTGAGGTCTCAGAAAGTTTCACGTATCTTGGTAGCGTAGTTCATAATAACGGTGAGTCTGACCAGGAAGTCTTAATTACGGCGGATTGGATTGGCCCACGGTATTATGGAATCGATCATCACGAGTATATTGCGTTGTCGATACCTGTGCAGACGGACAAAGCTCCGGATTTTTATGTCCCTTGTGCTCCCTGTCTTAATCTATGGCTGTGAGACTGGGCATTTAATAGGGACTTGGAGAGGCGAATTGATGCCTTCGGTAATAAGTGTTTACGCAGAATCATGGGATATCTCTGGAATGACAGTGTCAAACCGGTGACTACTCTGTGAGACTGATTCGAGGCCTATTACCTGCATAGTCCGTCAACGCCAACTCCGGCTATACGGGCACGTGGCACGTTTTCCGGAAGCTGATCCTGCTCATCGGGTTGTCTCTGTAAGAGAATCCTGAATGAAGGAGGCCAAGGGGACGCCCACGGAGTTCGTGACTTGAGCAAGTCGATAGATCCTGCCGGGAGGTAGCCTACTCGGGTTGGGAAGGGGGCCTGCATGGAGACTCGCCCGGAGGGACCCCGGGCCTGGCGTCGTAGGGTGGGCGAGGCGATGCGCACCCCGGCGTATGTCCCCACTGATTGATTGATTGATTCCTCCACCATGCTCGCACCCCGAATGTCAAACGCTGTCATTAGTGACCCTGAGCGCACACAGTCGGCCCCAGCATTTAGACAAGGCGGTGGGCTGACCTCAGTACCACCTCTGCTGGTGCCCTGGGAAGGGAAAGCTACCACTTCCTCCTTCTCATTAACACCCTCGACATCAAGCGCTCCTCTTGGTGACCCTGTGTGTCCACAGTCAGCCTCAGCGTTCTGACAAGGCGGTGGGCTAATTTCAGCACCACCTCTGGTGCACTGAGTAGGGGAAGCTTCCTCTTCCTCCTCCTCAATAACACCCGCGACATCAGGCGCATTCCTTGGTGACCCTATGTATCTACAGTCGGCCCCAGCGTCCCGACAAGGCGCCGCAATAACACCCTACCAGCCAGACACTCTCCTGGGTGGCCCTGTGTGTTCACAGTCGGCCCCAGCATCATGGCCAGGCGGTGGGCCAAACCCGGCGCCACCTCTGGTGCACCGGGGAGGGGAAGCTACATCTCCCTCCTCCTCAATAGCACCCATGATATCAGGCGCTCTCATTGGTGACCCTGTGTGTACACAGTCGGTCCCAGCGTCTTGACAGGGCGGTGGGCTAATCTCAGCACCACCTCTGGTGCACTGAGTAGGGGAAGCTTCCTCTCCCTCCTCCTCAATGACACCCTTCAGCTTGGCCACGGAACGTGTACTCGCACAAACTGGGAGTGAGGCTTTTACCTCTGAGTCAACCTCCCCACCGGTAACAGAGGCTTCACAGGTTTCCTCTGAGACGACGACTTGATCTGCGGGTGAAGGGAACACTTTCACTCCCGCCAAGTCATTTCCCAGCAGGAAATCTACCCCTTTGACCGGCAAAACCTCGGCCACTGCCACTTGAGCTGCCGTTGTCACAACAGGGCAGTCCAGCTCGACATGAGCGCAACCATAAACGTCCACTGCGTTCATACCTCGGCACAGCACATACCTCCTCCTGCTTATAGTCCTCCCAGTCACATTCCTGCACACCGACTGTTGTGCACCTGTGTCCCGAAACACAGTGACTGGGTAGCAGACGCCCTCGATCTTCACCTTACCCTGGCAAATGAAGGGCCTACACCAGTCCATGGACGGTTCCTGAGATAGCCTTTCCGGAGGTGGTGTCAACCGCGAGTCGTTTCCGGCCCGATCTGGTGAAGTGCCTCCTATAGGCTACTCCCCAGACTTAACGGTGCCATGCAATCGCTCTTACCGCCCTCCAAGCTCCTCCCATCCACCTGACTGGACCCAGCAATCAATGCCACCGGTTTAGCCTCTTGGGTCGCCTTCCACTTAGCACAATGGGGCTTGATCTGCCCTGTCTGCTTGCAGTAAAATCAGGTTACGTGAGGGTAGAAGTGGGGCTCTTACGCCCACTAGACTTCTCTCCCTCCCGGGTTATACTGGAGTGGTTGAGGGTCTTGTTAGCAGAGTCTGCTCCTCCAGCATGCCTCTCACGAGCGGACGGTGCCCCTTTGGCTTGGGATCCGAACCTCGAAGGGCTAACACTCGATCGTCCGTCCAAGTCGCCGCCTCTTTTAGGACGGTAAATCTCTTCTCCCTAATCTTTGCACCAATGTCCTTGTCAGCAACGTAGGTGAGGTGCTCCATGAAGATTAACTCCCTCAGTTCCTTGTAGGTAACAGTACCTTCACTCTCTGTACTGACAAAAAATGGGGAGGGGGGTGCAAAATTATGCTCCGCCCGGCTACCAAATACTCAAGGAACGCCTCTGAGTCGAGCTGCTTAACGCTCTAAAATGTTTCTTGATAAATTTTGTCGAAGGCGGGACTGAGTCAAAAAGCATATTATGATATAAATGGAATCTATTAAAAAGTTAAATTCTGCTTGATTTTGCAGGGCTTTCATGCAAGAAAGATTTTTAATGAGAAGCTTCCAATAGCCATTTATTTTCTCTCGTTTACACATAAATAAAACAACGAGCATGATCAACTACATTTTTAACAATAGTATTACTAATTGTATTTAAGTGTAGTTGTTACAAGTCCCAGAGAAACACAGGTATAATTTACGGTGATTGCAAGATTGGTTCAAGCTTCGTGGGCACAAAGAGGTAGTCGGTGCACATGGTGACACCCGTTGGCTGGCAATTCTGAATGTACCCCATTTGCTCCATTTTATTCATACCATCTTTCTCCTCCAGTAGCTCACGCTCAGTTTCGCCAGTAAACAGTTACTGAAAAATCTTTTATAA
>NW_026111133.1:7500-12500 GCF_024679095.1 Eriocheir sinensis | reverse complement strand
ATATATATATATATATATATATATATATATATATATATATATATATATATATATATTTATTTTATTTTTATAAATAATTAGCGTATGCCCGAAAAACCGATTTTGATAATAGAGATAAAGAATTGAGATAACTTATCGCGATAACGCCCAGCTATCATAATATGCTATTATTATAAATTCATGAAAACTAGGCTATTATTTTGCAGGCGGGCAGGGTAGCGGCGTGTGGCAGGACAGTGTGAGTGCGAGCGTACTGACTGGTGGGTCGCTCGCCAACGGTTTTTCACACCCTCCCGCTCGCTCGCTGCCATCTCGCTTTCCGAAGCAGCGTCGCTGCCATACGCACGATGTACAAAGTCGCTCGCATATACGCGCGCATACACCGCGACCCCTTGCGTTTGACGAGGGTATGCGAGCGCATACTGCGATGGTCTCGCTTAACCGTGCGAATAATCGTGCGATTTGGCCAATATCGCAGACTTTCTGCGAACTTTTTGAACATTTCAAAATGTTCGCGCGACGGGCCGGCACCCGCAAGTCGCGCGAACTTTATCGCGCGACTATTGCGACTAATCGCAGGGACGTCGCTACGATGTCGAGCGTATATGCCGATTTCGGAAATTTTCAAAATCGCCAACCGTCGCAGAGCGAAATCGCGGATGTGTGATCCCAGCATTAAACTGCTCAACAACTCCCGCCACCGCGACTTGCTGCCCCCCGTCGCACCACCACCTCGACGAACCCTACGAGCCCTATGCAACTCCAACAAGCTATAGACTGTCCAAATTAACTTGGCCAATTTGCACAGAGAAGCCCCTCCCCAACACTGGCTAAGCTCCGCCCCCTCTCACCTGATTGGCTGCTCATGACATCATGCGTTGTAACAATGACACTTACCAAATATATATGATTGAGATACTCTAGCTATACTCTGGCTCAGCTAAACGTGCTGTTCAAAGGTGCCATGTGAGGAATAATTCAAGAGTACAGCTCGGCCACGTTTTTAACCCCACGTTGGTCCTCTCTCTCTCTCTCTCTCTCTCTCTCTCTCTCTCTCTCTCTCTCTCTCTCTCTCTCTCTCTCTCTCTCTCTCTCTCTCTCTCTCTCTCTCTCTCTCTCTCTCTCTCTCTCTCTCTCTCTCTCTCTCTCTCTCTCTCTCTCTCGTGGCGTTACCGCCTTTTCTTACGTAAGTTACTTGAGTACATTCCTTCACGATCCAATATAAACATAATTGTGAAACTACTTACACATCCCAAAACGAAAGGGAAACATAATAATATGTATAGCATTTTTTTTTAGCACCACTGTAAAATATGTATGCCACGTTTCTTTATATGCTTATAAAATATCTTATCCATAATAAGTTAACTGTTCTGTCATACGTTATAATACTAAGATTAAATGTGTATGCATATTTGCTGATCATATTTGCCATGGTTTTACTTATTATTATTATTATTATTATTATTATTATTATTATTATTATTATTATTATTATTATTATTTGTATTATTATTTGTATTATTATTTGTATTATTATTTGTATTTGTATTTGTATTATTATTATTATTATTATTATTATTATTATTATTATTATTATTATTATTATTATTATTATTATTATTATTATTATTATTATTATTATTATTATTATTAATATTATTATTATTATTATTATTATTATTATTATTATAATTATCATTATTATTATTGTTGTTATTATTGTTGTTATTATTATTATTATTATTATTATTATTATTATTATTATTATTATTATTATTATTATTATTATTAATAATAATAATAATAAAAATAATAATAATAATAATAATAATAATAATAATAATAATAATAATAATAATAATAATAATAATAATAATAATAATAATAATAATAATAATAATAATAATAATAATAATAACAACAACAACAACAACAACAACAACAACAACAACAACAACAACAACAACAACAACATTATTATTATTATTATTATTATTATTATTATTATTATTATTATTATTATTATTATTATTATTATTATTATTATTATTATTATTATTATTATTATTATTATTATTATTATTATTATTATTATTATTATTATTATTATTATTATTTTTATTATTATTATTATTATTATTATCATTATTATTATTGTTATTATTATTATTTTTATCATTATTATTAGGTAGGAGGCAGGAGGAGGTAGGAAGACACCTACCGAACGGGCGTGAGCTACTTCCGGTGAGGATATATGGGAAGCGAGGAGGGTGTTGAAGCCCTTCAAAGACCCTTCCCATGTCCTCACTAACCTCACTAACCGCCTACGTGCGCAACGACATCACTTGCTCTCGTGCCCACAACCTTGACTCTTCTGAATTTTCTACCATCTGGCTAAGACTTCATTGTCATTCTATTACTAAATACATCTGTGCTGTTTATCTCTCACCTAACTCTACCAACTATGTAAAATTCTTTGACTATTTGAATTCTTAAGTAGAGCACATCTTGACCCACTCTCCCTTCGCTGAAATCTCCATCCTAGGAGATTTCAATGTTCACCACCAGCTTTGGCTTTCATCCTCTCTCACTGACCATCCTGGTGAACAAGCCTACAACTTTGCTATCCTCAACGACTTAGAGCAGTTGGTCCAGCACCCTACACGTATTCCCGACCGTCTTGGAGACCGGCCCAACATACTAGACCTCTTCCTTACCTCAAACCCTTCTGCTTATTCTGTCAAACTGTTCTCTCCGTTGGGTTCCTCCGATCACAATCTTATTTCTGCATCCTGTCCTATCGCTCCTGTACACCCTCTGGACCCACCGAAGAGGCGATGCTTCTGGCATTTTGCTTCAGCTCGGTGGGACGACCTGAGGATGTACTTTTCCGAATGATTATTGCTTCCAGGATAGAGACCCCTCTGTGTGTGCTCAGCGCATCACAGAGGTGATTGTCTCTGGAATGGAGGCATACATTCCTCGTTCTTTCTCTACTCTTCACGCTAAAAAGCCTTGGTTTAATCACACTTGTTCTCGTGCTGTCAATGATAGAGAGGCAGCTCACAAAAGGTACCAGAGCCTTCAAACTAATGCTAATTATGAACTTTACATTTCTGCCCGAAATCGTGCCAAATCTGTTCTCCGACTAACCAAAAATTCTTTCATTAATAGAAAATGACAAAACCTTGCTTTCTCTAACTCTTCCCGTGACTTCTGGCATCTAGCCAGAAACATCTCCTCCAACTTCACTTCTTCATCTTTCCCTCCACTCCTCAGTCCTGACGGCAACACTGCCGTCTCATCTATCTCTAAGGCTGAACTCTTCTCTCAAACTTTTTTCTAAAAACTCCACTCTGGACGATTCTGGGCATATTCCTCCTACTCATCCCCCCTCTGACTCCTTTATGCCTGTTATAAAGATTCTTCAAAATGATGTTTTCTATGCCCTCTCTGGCCTCAATCCTCAGAAGGCTTATGGATCTGATGGAGTGCCTCCTATTGTCCTTAAAAATTGTGTCTCCGTGCTGTCACCCTGCCTGGTCAAACTCTTTCACCTCTGCCTGTCAACATCTACCTTTCCTTTTTGCTGGAAGTATGCCTTCATAAAGCCTGTGCCTAAGAAGGGTGACCGCTCCAATCCCTCAAACTACCGTCCTATAACTTTACTATCTTGTCTATCTAAAGCTTTTGAATCAATCCTTAACCGGAAGATTCATAAGCATCTGTCCACTTCTGACCTTCTATCTGATCGCCAGTATGGGTTCCGCAAGGGTCGTCCTACTGGTGATCTTCTTGGTGTTTTAACTGACTCATGGTCATCCTCTCTTAGCCGTTTCGGTGAAACCTTTGCTATTCCGCTGGACATATCAAAAGCTTTTGATGGGGTCTGGCACAAATCTTTGCTTTCAAAACTACTCTTCTACGGTTTCTATCCTCCTCTCTGTACCTTTATCTCCAGTTTCCTTTCTGACCGTTCTATTTCTGCCGTGGTAGACGGTCAATGATCTTCCCCTAAATCTATTAACAGTGGTGTCCCACAGGGTTCTGTCCTAACTCCCACTCTTTTTCAGTTGTTCATTGATGATCTTCTTTCTAAAACGAACTGTCCTATCCATTCCTACGCCGATGATTCTACTCTGCATTACTCAACTTCTTTTAATAAAAGACCCACCCTACAGGAACTTAACGACTCAAGGTTGGAGGCTGCAGAACGCATAGCCTCAGACCTTACTATTATTTCCGATTGGGGCAAGAGGAACCTGGTGTCCTTCAACGCCTCAAAATCACAGTTTCTCCACCTATCCACTCGACACAATCTTCCAAACAACTATCCCCTATTCTTTGTCAACACCCAGCTATCACCTTCCTCAACACTAAACATCCTCGGTCTATCCTTAACTCAAAATCTCAACTGGAAACCTCATATCTCATCTCTTATTAAATCAGCTTCCTCGCGGTTGGGCGTTCTGTATCATTTGCGCCAGTTCTTCTCCCCCGCGCAGTTGCTATCCATATACAGGGGTCTTGTCCGCCCTCGTAAGGAGTATGCATCTCACGTGTGGAGGGGCTCCACTCACACAGCTCTTCTGGACAGAGTGGAGTCTAAGGCTCTTCGTCTCATCAGCTCTCCTCCTCTTACTGATAGTCTTGTACCTCTTAAATTCCCTCGCGATGTTGCCTCTCTTTCTATCTTCTATCGATATTTCCACGCTGTCTGCTCTTCTGAACTTGCCAACTGCATGCCTCCCCCCCTCCACTTGGCCCCGCTGCACGACTTTCTACCATGCTCTCATCCCTATATACTGTCCAAACCCCTTATGCGCAAGAGTTAACCAGCATCTTCACTCTTTCATCCTCACGCTGTGAGTAAACTCTGAAACAATCTTCCTTCATCTGTATTTCCTCCTGCCTGCGACTTGAACTCTTTCAAAGGAGGGTATCAGGACACCTCTCCTCCCGAAATTGACCTCTCTTTCGGCCACCTCTTCTGATTC
>NW_026111133.1:0-2500 GCF_024679095.1 Eriocheir sinensis | reverse complement strand
GAGAAATGACTGATGTGACCACGAACTTGGGACAACGCCTGATAGAAGTGGAGAAAGAACACACAAATCTTCAACAAGAGATGGAGGTGGTACGGGAGACGACACACAAAGAAATAGTAGAAGTAAGTGACAGAGTGAAGGCCCTTGAAGACTGCTTGGCCGGAAACGGACAGCCAGTGCCTGCAGGGGCTAGTTGTACCCAAGATGCTTCTCCTACGCAAGTCCGGGGTAGTTTGAGCCCTGTTTCGCCTGAGTTTATCCCCGCAAGAAGTTCCGCCAGCCCCATGAGTCTGCTGGGTTCGCCTGTTAGAAAGAAGCCTCAGGAGTTTGATGGCAAGGTCTCCTGGGAGGGTTACCGCGCTCAGTTTGAGCTGTTGGCAGCTCGGAACGGATGGGATGACCAAGAGTGCGCGGTACAGCTGGCCACTAGCCTGAAAGGGGCGGCACTGGAGGTCCTTGCTCAGCTCGACAATGCGACAAAGGGCAGCTACAGCGGGCTGACACAGGCACTGGAGCAACGATATGGGACCAAGCACCAGAACGAGCTCTTCAGGGTTAGGTTCAGAACCCGCAACAGGAGGCGCGGCGAGTCTCTTCAGGAACTCGCTCAGGACCTTGAGAGCATGGCGCACAAGGCATACCCAGGTGCCACCCCTGACCTGCTGACGGTTTTGCTGCGTGATCAATTCATCGATGCCCTGGACAGCCCTCAGCTGAAGATACAAGTGAACCAAGCTAACCCAACATCAATGCAGGAAGCTCTGGCACGTGCCATGGAGTTTGAGTCCTTTGTTAGGTCTAGCTTGTCAAGCTTCAGGGACGACTCGACTTCTGGCTTTAGGGCACGAAAGGGCGCTGTCAGCGACACAGACAGGTTCCAAGGAACGTGCTGGTACTGCGAGAAGGTTGGGCACAAGGAGAACGAATGCTATAAGAGGAAGAAGAAAAATGAAGGTGGCGCTAAGAAGAAGCCCAGAGAAGGACCCAAGTGCTGGACCTGTGGAGAAAAGGGGCACTGGAAGAATGAGTGTCGGAAAAATGTGCCCCCAACGAGGGACCACCACTCGGGAAACTAAGAAGGACTGGTTCACGGGGGCAACGACCAGTCTGTCTTGTACATGCCCCGAAGATATCAATGTGCAAGAGAACCACCATGACGAGCTGCCAAGTGGAGGGCAAGGTTGACGGAGTATTGTGGCCTGTGGTCGTCGACACAGGCTCGGAACGCACATTTGTGCGGCCTGACGTGGTGAGCCATCGTCGGCTTCCTAAGACGTCGCATCGACTGTGCGGAGTCACTGGACACTATGCAGATCTCAGAGGCCCAGTGGACGTGAAGTTTGAGCTCGGAGGAAAGGAAGAGTCCCTCTCTGTGTACGTGGCTGACATGGAGGACCCCTGCATCCTAGGTATGGATTATCTTATCTCCGCGCTAAGCAGCTGACTGTAGGAGGAAGGAGGGTGCCACTGACGACTGTGCACAAAGAGGGCCTGCCAGTGACAGTCAAGCGCACCACCATTATTCCTCCGAGGTCAGAGATGCTGTTACCCTGTCAAATTACGGGTGCCCCCCCGGCTAGTCTGTGTGTGGTAGAGAGTGGAAGTCGATGTCCGGTAGAAAACGGGGTGATTGTAGGCAGTAATTTGGCAGACCCTACTGCAGCGGAAGTGCCTGTCGTCGTGGCCAGTGTCTCCTTCAGCCCAAAGAAAATAAAACAAGGGACCATGGTGGGGTTGTGCCAAGAGATCGACCAGAAACCAAGAACGTGTGTCTGCAGGAGAACCCTGACGAAGCCCCAGGAGGAGCTGCCCGACTACCTGCGCGACCTGTTTGACAGGAGCTCCAAGTGTCTAGAGGAGCCCCAAGTGGAACAGCTCAGGGAGCTTCTCGTGAGGAATGCAGATGTGTTTTCCACAGGAGACCTGGACTTGGGGTGTACGGACCTGGTAGAGCACCACATCGACACAGGTAGCCACCGCCCAGTGAAGCAAGCTTCTCGATTGATGGCACCAGCCCGTCGCAAGGAAATGGATGAGGTGATGGATGATCTCCGGCAACAGGGGTTAATCGAGCGGTCCAGCAGCCCGTGGGCGTCTGCTGTAGTGCTCGTCAGGAAAAAGGACGGTTCCCTCAGGTGCTGCGTGGACTACCGAGCCCTCAACGATCTTACCATCAAGGATGCATACCCACTCCCACGGATCGACGACACGCTCGACGCTTTGGTGGGCTCCAAGTGGTTTTCAACACTGGATATGAAGTCTGGGTATCACCAAGTCAAAATGGCGGAGCAGGACAAAGAGAAAACAGCCTTCTCCTACGGTCAAGGCCTGTGGCAGTTTAAGGTCATGCCCTTTGGCCTGTGCAACGCGCCGGCCACGTTCGAGCGGCTGATGGAGAGGGTGCTGGAGGGACTTCACTGGAAGACGGCACTCATCTACCTCGACGACGTGATTGTCTTTGGCCAGACCTTCGAGCAGGAGATGGAAAGGCTATCAGAGG
>NW_026111132.1:15000-34454 GCF_024679095.1 Eriocheir sinensis | reverse complement strand
GTGATTGCCCCGGAGGCCTGTAAGTGACAGATATATTTAAATTGACTTTTGCAATGTTTACTCGCACGCACAAATGTTCAACGTTACTGTTTCTTGGTGTTTTGTCAGTAGGTTGCAAGTAGCTTTTGACAAAAAGGGCGACACCACCCCCTCTACGGTTTACACGATCATTGTTGAAGAATCTGTAGCCATCTATGTTATATTCGGAACTTAAATCAATATTAGTGGTGGTGTGGTGTGGTGTCGAGAGAGAGAGAGAGAGAGAGAGAGAGAGAGAGAGAGAGGGGGGGGGGGGAGCTGTGACGTAAGCATGTCTATGCCCCGCGTAAGAAAGGAAAGGTGAGGAAAGGTCGGGTTGTGTAAGGGACAGAGCGTTGGTAAGGACGGGGCGCGGTCGGGATGGAACGGGATTAAACGGGTCTGAACTGGACGGGACGGGATGGAAAGGGATTTAACGGAACGGGACGGGACGGGATGGAACGGGATTAAACGGGTCTGAACTGGATGAAACGGGATGGAACGGGATTTAACAGAACGGGACGGGAAGGGAAGGAACGGAACGGAACGGAGCGGAACGGGACTGTGCGGGACGGAACGGGACGGGAAGGGAAGGGAAGAGGAGGAGAGGGAAGGGATAGGGAGGAGAGAGAATGAAAGTTTAAGAAAGAGAGAAAAAAGATAGGAAAAGAAAGGGAAGGAAAGTGTTAAGAAAAGCAAGGAAGGAGGGATAGGAGAGGTAAGGAAATGAGAGAGAAGGAAATGGAAATGAATGGAAGAGAATGGAAGGAAAGGATAACATTGGAAGAAAAAATACCGGGAATGGAAGAGAATAGAAGAGAATGGAATGGAATGGAAGAGAATGGAAGAAAATGGAATGGAATGGAATGGAATGGAAGAAAATGGAAAAGAGAAGAATGGAAAGAAAGGATAACATTGGAAGAACAGATACTAGGAATGGAAGAGAATAGAAGAGAATGGAAGAGAATGGAATGGAATGGAAGAGAATGGGAGAAAATGGAATGGAATGGAAGAGAATGGAAGAAAATGGAATGGAATGGAAGAAAATGGAAAAGAGAAGAATGGAAGGAAAGGATAACATTGGAAGAACAGATACCAGGAATGGAAGAGAATGGAAGAGAATGAAATGGAATGGAATGAAATGGAAGAAAATGGAAGAGAATGGAAGAGAGAAGAATGGAAGGAAGGATAACATTGGAAGAACAGATACCAGAAGAACTGTTTGTCCATAGCGAGGGCATCTGTTGGGTTCCTGGTACTGTATAAGAACGTAAGGAGTCTACAAGAGGCCGGTAGGTCTATACAAGGCAGCTCCTGTGAACCTAACCCCACCTAACCTCACTATCCATAACTTTATCTAACCTCTTCTTGAATGTGTCTATCGTATTGGCACCCACCACATGACTGCCAAGCCTGTTCCACTCATCCACCACTCTGTTAGTAAGCCAATTCTTGCCTATGTCCTTGTTGAATCTGAATGTATCCAACTTAAACCCATTGCTATGTATCCTACCCGGCTCTCTTACCGCCAAAAACTTATTAAAGGTGAAAGAAGGGAAGGGAAAGGAATAGAAAGGAAGAGAAGGTGAAGGAACAGAACGGAACGGAATATAAAGGGACATTTAGAAAGAGAAAGAAAGAATAGGGTAAAGAAAGGGAAGAGAAAGGAAAAGAAGGGAAGGAAAGAGAAGATGAAGAAAATAGGAAGACATTGAGAAAGAGGAAGAAAGAATAGGCTAAGGGAAGGGAAGGGAAGGGAAGGGATGGGAAGAATAGGGTGAAAGAAGGGAAGGGAATCGAAAGGAAGAGAAGGGAAGGGAAGGAATGTGAAGGGAAGGGAAGGGAAGAGAAGGGAAAAGAAGAGAAGAAAGAAACAAGGTGAAGAAATTAGGAAGACATTGAGAAAGAGGAAGGAAGAAAGAATAGGGTAAAGGAAGGGAAGGGAAGGGAAAGGAAGAGAAGGGAAGGGAAGGGAAAGGAAGGGAAAAGAAGGGAAGGAAAAAGAAGGTGAAGAAAATAGGAAGACATTGAGAAAGAGGAAAAACCAAAGAATAGGGTAAAGGAAGGGAAGGGAAGGGAAGGGAAGGGAAGGGAGTTTGACGTAACAGATTGAAGTCACGATAAAGAAGACAAAACAAACAGACACACACGTAGGCTACAGGAATCTGATGTACCGTGCGTGTGTTTTTTTGTTGTTGTTTTTTTTACAACAAAGGAGACAGCTCAAGGGCACGAAAAAAGGATACAATAATAAAAAAAGCCCGCTACTCGCTGCTCCCCAAAAAAGAATCAAAAGAGGTGGCCGAAAGAAACGTCAATTTCGGGAGGAGAGGTGTCCTGATACCCTCCTCTTGAAAGAGTTCAAGTCGTAGACAAGAGGAAATACAGATGAAGGAAGATTGTTCCAGAGTTTACCAGCGTGAGGGATGAAAGAGTGAAGATGCTGGTAAACTCTTGCATAAGGGGTTTGGACAGTATAGGGATGAGCATGAGTAGAAAGTCGTGTGCAGCGGGGCCGCGGGAGGGGGGGAGGGATGCAGTTAGCAAGTTCAGAAGAGCAGTCAGCGTGGAAATATCGATAGAAGATACAAAGAGAGACAACATCGCGACGGAATTTAAGAGGTAGAAGACTTATCAGTAGGAGGAGGAGAGCTGACGAGACGAAGAGCCTTAGACTCCACTCTGTCCAGAAGAGCTGTGTGAGTGGAGCCCCCCCACACGTGAGATGCATACTTCATACAAGGGCGGACAAGGCCCCTGTACATGGATAGCAACTGCGCGGGGGAAAAGAACTGGCGGAGACGGTACAGAACGCCCAACCTCGAGGAAGCTGATTTAGCGAGAGAGGAGATGTGAAGTTTCCAGTTGAGATTTTGAGTTAAGGATAGACCGAGGATGTTTTGTGTTGAAGATGGTGACAGCTGAGTGTTGTCGAAGAATAGGGGATAGGTGTTTGGAAGATTGTGTCGAGTTGATAGGTGGAGAAATTGAGTTTTTGAGGCATTGAAGGACACAAGGTTCCTTCTGCCCCAGTCGGAAATGATAGCAAGGTCTGAGGTTAAGCGTTCTGCAGCCTCCAGTCTGGAGTCGTGTAGTTCCTGTTGGGATGGCCTTCTATTGAAAGAAGTTGAATATTGCAGAGTGGAGTCGTCGGCGTATGAATGGACAGAACAGTTTGTTATGGAAAGAAGATCATCAATGAACAACAGAAAAAGAGTGGGAGATAGGACAGAACCTGATGGGACAATTTTTCACTGTTAATAGATTTAGGGAAGAACAGTGACCGTCTACCACGGCAGAAATAGAACAGTCAGAAAAGAAACTGGAATAAAAGGTACAGAGAAGGATAGAAACCGTAGGAGGGTAGTTTAGAAAGCAAAGATTTGTGCCAGACCTATCAAAAGCTTTTGATATGTCCAGCACTGTAGCAATAAAAGTTTCACCGAAACGGCTAAGAGAGGATGACCAAGAGTCAGTTAAGAAGGCTAGAGATCACCAGTAGAAACGCCCTTGCGGAACTCCATACTGGCGATCAGATAGAAGGTCAAGTGGAAAGGTGCTTTGAATCTTACGGTTTAAGGATTGATTCAAAAGCTTTGAATAGACAAGAAAGTAAAGCAATAGGATGGTAGTTTGATTGATTGGAGCAGTCCCCACCTTCTTAGGTACAGGCTGTGTGAAGGCATACTTCCAGCAAGAAGAAGGTAGATGTTGACAGGTGAGGTGAAAGAGGCAAAGAGTTTGAAGCCAAAAAAAAGGTTTGGTGGGCAGGGTGACAGCACGGAGGCACAGTTTTTAAGGACAATGGAGCACCATCAGGTCCATAAGCCTTCTGAGGATTGAGGCCAGAGGGCATAAAACATCATTTTGAAGAATCTTTTATAACAGGCATAAAGGAGTCAGAGGGGGATGAGTAGAGGAATATGCCCAGAATCGTCCAGAGTGGAGTTTTTAGAAAAGTTTGAGAGAAGAGTTCCTTAGAGATAGATGAGACGGCAGTGTGCCGTCAGGACTGAGAGTGGAGGAAAGATGAAGAAGTGAAGTTGGAGGAGATGTTTTTGGCTAGGTACCAGAATGCTGTAGTCACAGGAAGAGTTAAGAAAACAAGGTTTTGACATTTTCTATTAATGAAAGAATTTTGGTTAGTCGGAGAATAGATTTGGCGATTTCGATTTTGGCAGAAATGTTAAGTTCATAATTAGCATTAGTTTGAAGGCTCTGGTATCTTTGAGCTACCTCTCTATCATTGACAGCACGAGAACAAGCGTGATTAAACCAAGGCTTTTTAGCGTGAGGAGTAGAGAAAGAACGAGGAATGTATGCTCCATTTCAGAGACAATCACCTCTGTGATGCGCTGAGCACACACAGGGGTCTCTATCCTGGAAGCAATAATCATTCCTCGAATCAGAAAATACATCCTCAGGTCGTCCCTGAGCTGAAGTAAATGCTGAAGCATCGCCTCTTCAGTGGGTCCAGAGGATGTACAGGAGCGATAGGACAGGATGCAGAAATAAGATTGTGATCGGAGGAGCCCAACGGAGAGAACAGTTTGACAGAATAAGCAGAAGGGTTTGAGGTAAGGAAGAGGTCTAGAATGTTGGGCGATCTCCAAGACGGTCAGGAATACGTGTAGGGTGCTGGACCAACTGCTCTGGGTCGTTGAGGATAGCAAAGTTGTAGGCTTGTTCACCAGGCTGGTCAGCGAAAGAGGATGAAAGCCAAAGTTGGTGGTGATCTTAAGAGATTTCAGCGAAAGGAGAGTGGGTCAAGATGTGCTCCATTTTGGAATTCTAATAGTTAAAGACTTTTACATAGTTGGTAGAGTTAGGTGATAAACAGCACAGATGTATTTAGTAATAGAATGACAGTGAAGTCTAACCAGATGGTGGAAAATTCAGAAGAGTCAAGGTCGTGGGCACGAGAGCAAGTGATGTCGTTGCGCACGTAGGCGCAACATCCAGCTTTGGATTGAAATTTAGGATATATATATATATATATATATATATATATATATATATATATATATATATATATATACACTTGTATATATATATATATATATATATATATATATATATATATATATATATATATATATATATATATATATATATATATATATATATATATATATATATATATACACACACTATCCTCTTCGTTCAACCTCATTATATTTATTATGCTTTTTCTTCTGTAATATTCTCTAGCGCTGCAATATTTTTTTTAGCAACTGATTAACTATATACAACTTCGTTTTATTTATTATGCTATCTAAAACGCTATTCTCTTCTTTTAACCTCCCTTTATTTATTAGTCTTCTTCCGTAAGTTTCTACTCTGAAATATTTTTCTTAGCAACTGGATAAACTATATTCAACCTATCTTTATTTATTAGGCTTTTTTTCTTCTACAAATTTCTCTAACGCTTTAATATTTTTTCTTAGCAACTGATAAACTGTCTAAACGCTCTTCTCTTCCTTAAACCTCCTTTCCTTTATATATATATATATATATATATATATATATATATATATATATATATATATATATATATATATATATATATATATATATATATATATATATATATATATATATATATATATATATATATATATATATATATATATATATATATATATATATATATATATATATATACACTCTCTGGGCTTGCTTCCACCTCATTATATTTATTATTTTTTTTAGTCTGTAATATTCTCTAGCTCTGCTATATTTTTCTTAGCAACTGATTAACTATATACAACCTCCTTTTATTTATTATACTATCTAAAACGCTATTCTCTTCTTTCAACCTCACTTTATTAACTAGGCTTCTTCTGTAAATTTCTCTACCTCTGAAATATTTTTTTTAGCAACTGGATAAACTTTATACAACCTACTTTTATTTATTAGGTTTCTTTCCTCTACAAATTTCGCTAACGCTTTAATATTTTTCTTCGCAGCTGATAAACTATCTAAACGCCGTCCTCTTCCTTAACCCTCTTTTTCTTTATTTGGCTTCCTCTTTAAATTTCTCTACCTCACAAATATTTTTCTTAGCAATTGGACTAATTATTTATATATACATATATATATATATATATATATATATATATATATATATATATATATATATATATATATATATATATATGTTCAATACAAATATTTCAGCGGTAAAAATTTACAGTAAAAAAGACTAATAATTGTAAAAGATTTTGTTGATCCAGTTTAACAAGAAAAGAAAATATTTTCAGCAGAAAATGTACAGAAGAACCGTAAAATAAAGGAGGTACAATCTATTCTTGTATTTTTCCTTTTTTTTCCATTGTCTTCGTTTTACTCGTGTTTTCCTCTTAAAAGACAGTTAAGAAAAACATATCGACGGTTTTGGTGTTCAGGACGTTAATAATTCTTGGCCGGACTAAAGAAAAAAGAAAAATATAAATCTATTATACTATATTACATTATATATATATATATATATATATATATATATATATATATATATATATATATATATATATATATATATATATATATATATATATATATATATATATATATATATATATATATATATATATATATATATATATATATATATATATATATATATATATATATATATATATATATATATATATATATATATATATATATATATATATATATATATATATATATATATATATATATATATATATATATATATACTTATCCTCTTCCTTCAACCTCATTATATTTATTATGCTTTTCTTCTGTAATATTCTCTAGCGCTGCAATATTTTCTTAGCAACTGATTCACTATATACAACCTCCTTTTTATTTATTATACTATCTAAAACGCTATTCTCTTCTTTTTAACCTTCCTTTATTTACTAGCCTTTTCTTCCGTAAGTTTCTACCTCTGAAATATTTTTCTTAGCAACTGGATAAACTATATACAACCTATCTTTATTTATTAGGCTTTTTTTCTACAAATTTCTCTAACGCTTTAATATTTTTCTTAGCAACTGATAAACTGTCTAAACGCTCTCCTCTTCCTTAAACCTCCTTTCCTTTATTTGGCTTCCTTTGTAAATTTTTCACCTCACAAATATTTTTCTATATATATATATATATATATATATATATATATCTATATATATATATATATATATATATATATATATATATATATATATATATATATATATATATATATATATAGTTGATCCATTAATAAAAATATTTCAGTTGTAAGAAAAATATTTCAGTTGAGAAATTACAGAACCATAATAAATAAAGGGAGGTATACTATTCCTGCATTTTTCCTTTTTTCCATTTCGTCTTCGTTTTACTCGTTTTTCCTCTTAAAGACAGTTAAGAAAAAACATATCGGACGGTTTTGTGTTCAGGACGTTAATAATTCTTGGCAAAAAAATAAAATAAATCTTCGTTATAATTACATTATATATATATATATATATATATATATATATATATATATATATATATATATATATATATATATATATATATATATATATATATATATATATATATATATATATATATATATATATATATATATATATATATATATATATATATATATATATATATATATATATATATATATATATATACTCTATCCTCTTCCTTCAACCTCATTATATTTATTATGCTTTTTCTTCTGTAATATTCTCTAGCGCTGCAATATTTTTCTTAGCAACTGATTCACTATATACAACCTCCTTTTATTTATTATACTATCTAAAACGCTATTCTCTTCTTTTAACCTCCCTTTATTTACTAGCCTTCTTCCGTAAGTTTCTCTACCTCTGAAATATTTTTTCTTAGCAACTGGATAAACTATATACAACCTATCTTTATTTATTAGGCTTTTTTCTTCTACAAATTTCTCTAACGCTTTAATATTTTTCTTAGCAACTGATAAACTGTCTAAACGCTCTTTTCTTCCTTAAACCTCCTTTCCTTTATTTGGCTTCCTTTGTAAATTTTTCTACCTCACAAATATTTATATATATATATATATATATATATATATATATATATATATATATATATATATATATATATATATATATATATATATATATATATATATATATATATATATATATATATATATATATATATATATATATATATATATATATAGATATATATATATATATATATATATATATATATATATATATATATATATATATATATATATATATATATATATTTTATACGCTGTCCTCTTCCTTCAACCTCATTATATTTATTATGCTTTTTCTTCTGTAATATTCTCTAGCGCTGCAATATTTTTCTTAGCTACTGATTAACTATATACAACCTCCTTTTATTTATTATACTATCTAAAACGCTATTCTCTTCTTTCAACCTCCCTTTATTTATTAGGCTTCTTCTGTAAATTTCTCTACCACTGAAATATTTTTTTTTAGCAACTGGATAAACTATATACAACCTACTCTTATTTATTAGGTTTCTTTCCTCTACAAATCTCGCTAACGCTTTAATATTTTTTTTCGCAGCTGATAAACTATCTAAACGCCGTCCTCCTCCTTGAACCTCCTTTTCTTTATTTGGCTTCCTCTCTAAATTTCTCTACCTCACAAATATTTTTCTTAGCAATTGGACCAATTATATATATATATATATATATATATATATATATATATATATATATATATATATATATATATATATATATATATATATATATATATACTCTATCCTCTTCATTCAACCTCATTATATTTATTATGCTTTTTCTCCTGTAATATTCTCTAGCGCTGTAATATTTTTCTTAGCAACTGATTCACTATATAAAACCTCCTTTTATTTATTATACTATCTAAAACGCTATTCTCTTCTTTTAACCTCCCTTTATTTACTAGCCTTCTTCCGTAAGTTTCTCTACCTCTGAAATATTTTTTCTTAGCATCTGGATAAACTATATACAACCTACCTTTATTTATTAGGCTTATTTCTTCTACAAATTTCTATAACGCTTTAATATTTTTCTTAGCAACTAATAAACTGTCTAAACGCTCTTCTCTTCCTTAAACCTCCTTTCCTTTATTTGGCTTCCTTTGTAAATTTCTCTACCTCACAAATATTTTTATATATATATATATATATATATATATATATATATATATATATATATATATATATATATATATATATATATATATATATATATATATATATATATATATATATATATATATTAAAAAAGAGGTTGTATATAGTTGATGTTGCTAAGAAAATGTTTCAGCGGTTGAAATGAACCATAATAAATAAAGGAGGTACATACTATTCATGTATTTTCTTTTCTTTTCCTTTTCGTTTCGTTTTACTCGTGTTTTACTCTTAAAAAACAGTTAAGAAAAAACATATCGGACGGTTGTGGTGTTCAGGACGTTAATAATTCCTGGCCGGACTAAAGAAAAAAACAAAAATAAATCTTCGTTATACTGGATTACATTACGTACGGTATATATATATATATATATATATATATATATATATATATATATATATATATATATATATATATATATATATATATATATATATATATATATATATACTCTATCCTCTTCCTTCAACCTTATTATATTTATTATGCTTTTTCTTCTGTAATATTCTCTAGCGCTGCAATATTTTTCTTAGCAACTGATTAACTATATACAACCTCCCTTTTTTTTTATTATACTATCTAAAACGCTATTCTCTTCTTTCAACCTCCCTTTATTTATTAGGCTTCTTCTGTACATTTCTCTATATCTGAAATATTTTTTTTTAGCAACTGGATAAAGTATATACAACCTACTTTTATTTATTAGGTTTCTTTCCTCTACAAATTTCGCTAACGCTTTAATATTTTTCTTAGCAACTGATAAACTATCTAAACGCCGTCCTCTTCCTTGAACCTCCTTTTCTTTTTTTGGCTTCCTCTGTAAATTTCTCTACCTCACAAATATTTTTTTTAGCCATTGGACCAATTATTTATATATATATATATATATATATATATATATATATATATATATATATATATATATATATATATTTATATAGTTGATCCAATTTCTAATAGAAATATTTCAGCGGTAAAAAATTTACAAGAAAAAAAGACTAATAAATAAAAAGAGGTTGTATATAGTTGATCCAGTTGCTAAGAAAAATATTTCAGCGGTTGAGAAATTTACTGAAGAACCGTAATAAATAAAGGGAGGTACATACTATTCATGTATTTTTCCTTTTCTTTCCTTTTCGTTTTCGTTTTACTCATGTTTTCCTCTTAAAAAACAGTTAATAAAAAACATATCGGACGGTTGTGTTGTTTAGGACGTTAATAATTCTTGGCCGGACTAAAGCAAAAAACTAAAATAAATCTTCGTTCTACTATATATATATATATATATATATATATATATATATATATATATATATATATATATATATATATATATATATATATATATATATATATACATATATATATATATATATATATATATATATATATATATATATATATATATATATATATATATATATATATATATATATATATATATATATATATATATATATATATATGCGCTCTCCTCTTGCTTCACCCTCATTATATTTATTATGCTTTTTCTTCTGTAATATTCTTTAGCGCTGCAATATTTTTCTTAGCAACTGATTAACTATATACAACCTCCTTTTATTTATTATACTATCTAAAACGCTATTCTCTTCTTTCAACCTCCCTTTATTTATTAGGCTTCTTCTGTAAATTTCTCTACCTCTGAAATATTTTTTTTTAGCAACTGGATAAACTTTATACAACCTACTTTTATTTATTAGGTTTCTTTCCTCTACAAATTTCGCTAACGCTTTAATATTTTTCTTCGCAGCTGATAAACTATCTAAACGCCGTCCTCTTCCTTGAACCTCCTTTTCTTTATTTGGCTTCCTCTGTAAATTTCTCTACCTCACAAATATTTTTCTTAGCAATTGGACCAATTATTTATATATACATATATATATATATATATATATATATATATATATATATATACATATATATATATATATACATATATATATATATAAATATATTCATCCAATTTCTAATACAAATATTTAAAAATTTCAGTAAAATTTACAGACTAATAAATAAAATAGATTATATTGTTGATCCAGTTGCTGAAATATATTTCAGCGGTTGAGAAATGTACAGAAGAACCGTAATAAATAAAGGGAGGTAATCTATTCTTGTATTTCTCCTTTTTTTTCCATTTCGTCTTCGTTTTACTCGTGTTTTACTCTTAAAAAACAGTTAAGAAAAGACATATCGGACGGTTGTGGTGTTCAGGACGTTAATAATTCCTGGCTGGACTAAAGAAAAATAAAATAAATCTTCGTTATACTGGCTTACGTAGTGAATTACGTTGATATATATATATATATATATATATATATATATATATATATATATATATATATATATATATATATATATATATATATATATATATATATATATATATATATATATATATATATATATATATATATATATATATATATATATATATATATATATATATATATATATATATATATATATATATATATATATATATATATATATATATATATATATATATATATATATATATATATATATATATCCTCTTCCTTCAACCTCATTATATTTATTATGCTTTTTCTTCTGTAATATTCTCTAGCGCTGCAATATTTTTCTTAGCAACTGATTCACTATATACAACCTCCTTTTATTTATTATACTATCTAAAACGCTATTCTCTTTCTTTAACCTCCTTTATTTAGCTAGCCTTCTTCCGTAAGTTTCTCTACCTCTGAAATATTTTTCTTAGCAACTGGATAAACTATATACAACCTATCTTTATTTATTAGGCTTTTTCTTCTACAAATTTCTCTAACGCTTTAATATTTTTCTTATATATATATATATATCTATATATATATATATATATATATATATATATATATATATATATATATATATATATATATATATATATATATATATATAGATATATATATATATATATATATATATATATATATATATATATATATATATATATATATATATATATATATATATATATATATATATATAGTTGATCCAACTTCTAAAAAAAATATTTCAGCGGTAGAAAATTTACAGAAAAAAACTAATAAATAAAAAGAGGTTGTATATAGTTGATCCAGTTGCTAAGAAAAATATTTCCGCGGTTGAGAAATTTACAGAACCATAATAAATAAAGGGAGTTACATACTATTCCTGCATTTTTCCTTTTCTTTCCTTGTCGTATTCGTTTTACTCATGTTTTCTTCTTAAAAGACAGTTAAGAAAAAAACATATCGGACGGTTTTGGTGTTCAGGACTTTAATAATTCTAGGCCGGACTAAAGAAAAAAACAAAAATAAATCTTCGTTATACTGGATTACATTACGTACGATGAATTAAAGTGATATATATATATATATATATATATATATATATATATATATATATATATATATATATATATATATATATATATATATATATATATATACATATATATATATATATATATATATATATATATATATATATATATATATATATATATATATATATATATATATATATATATATATATATATATATATATCCTCTTCCTTCAACCTCATTATATTTATTATGCTTTTTTTTCTGTAATATTCTTTAGCGCTGCAATATTTTTCTTAGCAACTGATTAACTATATACAACCTCCTTTTATTTATTATACTATCTAACACGCTATTCTCTTCTTTCAACCTCCCTTTATTTACTAGGCTTCTTCTGTAAATTTCTCTACCTCTGAAATATTTTTTTTTAGCAACTGGATAAACTTTATACAACCTACTTTTATGTATTAGGTTTCTTTCCTCTACAAATTTCGCTAACGCTTTAGTATTTTTTCTTCGCAGCTGATAAACTATCTAAACGCCGTCCTCTTCCTTGAACCTCCTTTTCTTTATTTGGCTTCCTCTGTAAATTTCTCTACCTCACAAATATTTTTCTTATATATATATATATATATATATACATATATATATATATATATATATATATATATATATATGTATATATATATATATATATATATATATATATATATATATATATATATATTTCAGCTGTAAAAAATTTACAGTAAAAAAAGACTAATGAATAAAAATAGATTGTATATTGTTGATCCAGTTGCTAAGAAATATATTTCAGCGGTTGAGAAATGTACAGAAGAACCGTAATAAATAAAGAGAGGTACAATATATTCTTGTATTTCTCCTTTTTTTTCCATTTCGTCTTCGTTTTACTCGTGTTTTCCTCTTAAAAGACAGTTAAGAAAAAACATATCGGACGGTTTTGGTGTTCAGGACGTTAATAATTCTTGGCCGGACTAAAGAAAAAATAAATCTTCGTTATACTGATATATATATATATATATATATATATATATATATATATATATATATATATATATATATATATATATATATATATATATATATATATATATATATATATATATATATATATATATATATATATATATATATATATATATATATATATATATATATATATATATATATATATATATATATATATATATATATATATATATATATATATATATATCCTCCTCCTTCAACCTCATTATATTTATTATGCTTTTTCTTCTGTAATATTCTCTAGCGCTGCAATATTTTTCTTAGCAACTGATTCACTATATACAACCTCCTTTTATTTATTATACTATCTAAAACGCTATTCTCTTTTTAACCTCCTTTATTTACTAGCCTTCTTCCGTAAGTTTCTACCTCTGAAATATTTTTATTAGCAACTGGATAAACTATATACAACCTATCTTTATTTATTAGGCTTTTTTATATATATATATATATATATATATATATATATATATATATATATATATATATATATATATATATATATATATATATATATATATATATATATATATATATATATATATATATATATATATATATATATATATATATATATATATATATATATATATATATATATATATATATATATATATATATATATATATATATATATATATATATATATATATATATATATATATATATATATATATATATATATATATATATATATATATATATATATATACTCTATCCTCTTCCTTCAACCTCATTATATTTATTATGCTTTTTCTTCTGTAATATTCTCTAGCGCTGCAATATTTTTCTTAGCAACTGATTAACTATATACAACCTCCTTTTATTTATTATACTATCTAAAACGCTATTCTCTTCTTTCAACCTCCCTTTATTTATTAGGCTTCTTCTGTAAATTTCTCTACCTCTGAAATATTTTTTTTAGCAACTGGATAAACTTTATACAACCTACTTTTATTTATTAGGTTTCTTTCCTCTACAAATTTCGCTAACGCTTTAATATTTTTCTTCGCAGCTGATAAACTATCTAAACGCCGTCCTCTTCCTTGAACCTCCTTTTCTTTATTTGGCTTCCTCTTTAAATTTCTCTACCTCACAAATATTTTTCTTAGCAATTGGACTAATTATTTATATATATATATATATATATATATATATATATATATATATATATATATATATATATATATATATATATATATATATATATAGTTGATCCAATGTCTAATACAAATATTTCAGCGGTAAAAAATTTACAGTAAAAAAAGACTAATAATTAAAAATAGATTGTATATTGTTGATCCAGTTGCTAAGAAAAATATTTCAGCGGTTGAGAAATGTACAGAAGAACCGTAATAAATAAAGGGAGGTACAATCTATTCTTGTATTTCTCCTTTTTTTTCCATTTCGTCTTCGTTTTACTCGTGTTTTCCTCTTAAAAGACAGTTAAGAAAAAACATATCGGACGGTTTTGGTGTTCAGGACGTTAATAATTCTTGGCCGGACTAAAGAAAAAAAGAAAAATAAATCTTCGTTATACTGGCTTACATTACGTATATATATATATATATATATATATATATATATATATATATATATATATATATATATATATATATATATATATATATATATATATATATATATATATATATATATATATATATATATATATATATATATATATATATATATATATATATATATATATATATATATATGCTCTATCCTCTTCCTTCAACCTCATTATATTTATTATGCTTTTTCTTCTGTAATATTCTCTAGCGCTGCAATATTTTTCTTAGCAACTGATTCACTATATACAACCTCCTTTTATTTATTATACTATCTAAAACGCTATTCTCTTCTTTTAACCTCCCTTTATTTACTAGCCTTCTTCCGTAAGTTTCTCTACCTCTGAAATATTTTTTCTTAGCAACTGGATAAACTATATACAACCTATCTTTATTTATTAGGCTTTTTTCTTCTACAAATTTCTCTAACGCTTTAATATTTTTCTTAGCAACTGATAAACTGTCTAAACGCTCTTCTCTTCCTTAAACCTCCTTTCCTTTATTTGGCTTCCTTTGTAAATTTTTCTACCTCACAAATATTTTTCTTAGCTATTGGACCAATTTATATATATATATATATATATATATATATATATATATATATATATATATATATATATATATATATATATATATCAAAAAAATATTTCAGCGGTAGAAAATTTACAGAAAAAAACTAATAAATAAAAAGAGGTTGTATATAGTTGATCCAGTTGCTAAGAAAAATATTTACGCGGTTGAGAAAAAATACAGAACCATAATAAATAAAGGGAGTTACATACTATTCCTGCATTTTTCGTTTTCTTTCCTTGTCGTATTCGTTTTACTCATGTTTTCTTCTTAAAAGACAGTTGAGAAAAAAACATATCGGACGGTTTTGGTGTTCAGGACTTTAATAATTCTAGGCCGGACTAAAGAAAAAAACAAAAATAAATCTTCGTTATACTGGATTACATTACGTACGATGAATTAAAGTGATATATATATATATATATATATATATATATATATATATATATATATATATATATATATATATATATATATATATATATATATATATATACTCTATCCTCTTCCTTCAACCTCATTATATTTATTATGCTTTTTCTTCTGTAATATTCTTTAGCGCTGCAATATTTTTCTTAGCAACTGATTAACTATATACAACCTCCTTTTATTTATTATACTATCTAAAACGCTATTCTCTTCTTTCAACCTCCCTTTATTTACTATTCTTCTTCTGTAAATTTCTCTACCTCTGAAATATTTTTTTTTAGCAACTGGATAAACTTTATACAACCTACTTTTATTTATTAGGTTTCTTTCCTCTACAAATTTCGCTAACGCTTTAATATTTTTCTTCGCAGCTGATAAACTATCTAAACGCCGTCCTCTTCCTTGAACCTCCTTTTCTTTATTTGGCTTCCTCTGTAAATTTCTCTACCTCACAAATATTTTTCTTAGCAATTGGACCAATTATTTATATATACATATATATATATATATATATATATATATATATATTTCTATAAATATATATATATATATATATATATATATATTCTAATACAATATTTCAGGTAAAAATTTACAGTAAAAAAAGACTAATAATTAAAAATAGATTGTATATTGTTGATCCAGTTGCTAAGAAATATATTTCAGCGGTTGAGAAATGTACAGAAGAACCGTAATAAATAAAGGGAGGTACAATCTATTCTTGTATTTCTCCTTTTTTTTCCATTTCGTCTTCGTTTTACTCGTGTTTTCCTCTTAAAAGACAGTTAAGAAAAAACATATCGGACGGTTTTGGTGTTCAGGACGTTAATAATTCTTGGCCGGACTAAAGAAAAAAAGAAAAATAAATCTTCGTTATACTGGCTTACATTACGTACGGTGAATTAAATTGATATATATATATATATATATATATATATATATATATATATATATATATATATATATATATATTTATATATATATATATATATATATATATATATATATATATATATATATATATATATATATATATATATATATATATATTATATATATACTCTATCCTTTTCCTTCAACCTCATTATATTTATTATGCTTTTTCTTCTGTAATATTCTATAGCGCTGCAATATTTTTCTTAGCAACTGATTCACTATATACAACCTCCTTTTATTTATTATACTATCTAAAACGCTATTCTCTTCTTTTAACCTCCCTTTATTTACTAGCCTTCTTCCGTAAGTTTCTCTACCTCTGAAATATTTTTTCTTAGCAACTGGATAAACTATATACAACCTATCTTTATTTATTAGGCTTTTTTCTTCTACAAATTTCTCTAACGCTTTAATATTTTTCTTAGCAACTGATAAACTGTCTAAACGCTCTTCTCTTCCTTAAACCTCCTTTCCTTTATTTGGCTTCCTTTGTAAATTTTTCTACCTCACAAATATTTTTCTTAGCTATTGGACCAATTTATATATATATATATATATATATATATATATATATATATATATATATATATATATATATATATATATATATATATATATATATATATATATATATATATATATATTTAGAGTGGTGTTTCATTGTCTATCTATCTCTATATATATATATCTATATATATATATATATATCTATCTCTATATATATATATCCTCTTCCTTCAACCTCATTATATTTATTATGCTTTTTCTTCTGTAATATTCTCTAGCGCTGCAATATTTTTCTTAGCAACTGATTAACTATATACAACCTCCTTTTATTTATTATACTATCTAAAACGCTATTCTCTTCTTTCAACCTCCCTTTATTTATTAGGCTTCTTCTGTAAATTTCTCTACCTCTGAAATATTTTTTTTAGCAACTGGATAAACTTTATACAACCTACTTTTATTTATTAGGTTTCTTTCCTCTACAAATTTCGCTAACGCTTTAATATTTTTCTTCGCAGCTGATAAACTATCTAAACGCCGTCCTCTTCCTTGAACCTCCTTTTCTTTATTTGGCTTCCTCTTTAAATTTCTCTACCTCACAAATATTTTTCTCAGCAATAGCACAAAATATATATATATATATATATATATATATATATATATATATATATATATATATATATATATATATATATATATATATATATATATATATAGTTGATCCAATGTCTAATACAAATATTTCAGCGGTAAAAAATTTACAGTAAAAAAAGACTAATAATTAAAAATAGGTTGTATATTGTTGATCCTGTTGCTAAGAAATATATTTCAGCGGTTGAGAAATGTACAGAAGAACCGTAATAAATAAAGGGAGGTACAATCTATTCTTGTATTTCTCCTTTTTTTTCCATTTCGTCTTCGTTTTACTCGTGTTTTCCTCTTAAAAGACAGTTAAGAAAAAACATATCGGACGGTTTTGGTGTTCAGGACGTTAATAATTCTTGGCCGGACTAAAGAAAAAAAGAAAAATATATATATATATATATATATATATATATATATATATATATATATATATATATATATATATATATATATATATATATATATATATATATATATATATATATATATATATATATATATATATATATATATATATATATATATATATATATATATATATATATATATATATATATATATATATATATATATATATATATATATATATATATATATATATATATATACTTATCCTTCAACCTCATTATATTTATTATGCTTTTTCTTCGGTAATATTCTCTAGCGCTGCAATATTTTTTCTTAGCAACTGATTCACTATATACAACCTCCTTTTATTTATTATACTATCTAAAACGCTATTCTCTTCTTTTAATCTCCCTTTATTTACTAGCCTTCTTCCGTAAGTTTCTCTACCTCTGAAATATTTTTTCTTAGCAACTGGATAAACTATATACAACCTATCTTTATTTATTAGGCTTTTTTCTTCTACAAATTTCTCTAACGCTTTAATATTTTTCTTAGCAACTGATAAACTGTCTAAACGCTCTTCTCTTCCTTAAACCTCCTTTCCTTTATTTGGCTTCCTTTGTAAATTTTTCTACCTCACAAATATTTTTCTTAGATATTTGACCAATTTATCTATATATATATATATATATATATATATAGATATATATATATATATATATATATATATATATATATATATATATATATATATATATATATATATATATATATATATATATATATATATATATATATATATATATATATATATATATATATATATATATATATATATATATATATATAGCCTCTTCAACCTC
>NW_026111132.1:0-10000 GCF_024679095.1 Eriocheir sinensis | reverse complement strand
CTATCTAAAACGCTATTCTCTTCTTTTAACCTCCCTTTATTTATTAGGCTTCTTCCGTAAATTTCTCTACCTCTGAAATTTTTTTTTTTGCAACTGGATAAACTATATAAAACATAGTTTTATTTATTAGGTTTCTTTCCTCTACAATTCTATAACTTTAATATTTTCTTAGCAACTGATAAACTATCTAAACCGTCCTCTTCCTTGAACCTCCTTTTCTTTATTATATATATATATATATATATATATATATATATATATATATATATATATATATATATATATATATATATATATATATATATATATATATATATATATATATATATATATATATATATATATATATATATATATATATATATATATATTATATATATATATATATATATATATATATATATATATATATATATATATATATATATATATATATATATATATATATATAGTTGATCCAATTTCTAATAGAAATATTTCAGCGGTAAAAAATTTACAAGGAAAAAAAACTAATAAATAAAAAGAGGTTGTGTATAGTTGATCCAGTTGCTAAGAAAAATATTTCAGCGGTTGAGAAATTTATTGAGGAACCCTAATAAATAAAGGGAGGTACATACTATTCATGTATTTTTCCTTTTCTTTCCTTTTCGTTTCGTTTTACTCGTGTTTTCCTCTTAAAAAACAGTTAATAAAAAACATATCGGACGGTTGTGTTGTTTAGGACGTTAATAATTCTTGGCCGGACTAAAGCAAAAAACTAAAATAAATCTTCGTTCTACTGGATTACATTACGTACGGTGAATTAAAGTGATATATATATATATATATATATATATATATATATATATATATATATATATATATATATATATATATATATATATATATATATATATATATATATATATATATATATATATATATATATATATATATAATATATATATATATATATATATTTTTATTTTTTTTATATATATATATATATATATATATATATATATATATATATATATATATATATATATATATATATATATATATATATATATATATAGTTGATAAAATTTCTAATAGAAATATTTCAGCGGTAAAAAATTTACATAAAAAAAGCCTAAGCAATAAAAAGGGGTTGTATATAGTTGATCCAGTTGCTAAGAAAAATATTTCCGCGGTTGAGAAATTTACAGAACCCTAATAAATAAAGGGAGTTACATACTATTCCTGCATTTTTCCTTTTCTCTCCTTGTCGTATTCGTTTTACTCGTGTTTTCCTTTTAAAAGACAGTTAAGAAAAAACATATCGGACGGTTTTGGTATTCAGGACTTTAATAATTCTAGGCCGGACTAAAGAAAAAAACAAAAGTAAATCTTCGTTATACTGGATATATATATATATATATATATATATATATATATATATATATATATATATATATATATATATATATATATATATATATATATATATATATATATATATATATATATATATATATATATATATATATATATATATATATATATATATATATATATATATATATATATATATATATGTATATATATATATATATATATATATATATATATATATATATATATATATATATATATATATATATATATATATATATATACTCTATCCTCTTCCTTCAACCTCATTATATTTATTATGCTTTTTCTTCTGTAATATTCTCTAGCGCTGCAATATTTTTCTTAGCAACTGATTAACTATATACAACCTCCTTTTATTTATTATAGTATCTAAAACGTTATTCTCTTCTTTCAACCTCCCTTTATTTATTAGGCTTCTGTAAATTTCTCTACCTCTGAAATATTTTTTTTTAGCAACTGGATAAACTATATACAACCTACTTTTATTTATTAGGTTTCTTTCCTCTTCAAATTTCGCTAACGCTTTAATATTTTTCTTAGCAACTGATAAACTATCTAAACGCCGTCCTCTTCCTTGAACCTCCTTTTCTTTATTTATATATATATATATATATATATATATATATATATATATATATATATATATATATATATATATATATATATATATATATATATATATATATATATATATATATATATATATATATATATATATATATATATATATATAGTTGATCCAATTTCTAATACAAATATTTCAGCGGTAAAAAATCTACAGGAAAAAAAGACTAATAAATAAAAAGAGATTGTATATAGTTGATCCAGTTGCTAAGAAAAATATTTCAGCGGTTGAGAAATGTACAGAAGATCCGTAATAAGTAAAAGGAGGTTCAATCTATTCTTGTATTTCTCCTTTTTTTTTCCATTTCGTCTTCGTTTTACTCGTGTTTTCCTCTTAAAAGACATTTAAGAAAAAAATATCGGACGGTTTTGGTGTTCAGGACGTTAATAATTCTTGGCCGGACTAAAGAAAAAAAGAAAAATAAATCTTCGTTATACTGGCGGTAAGATAATCTGGTAACTTTGGTTCCGAGGATAAGCCGGCCTGTTTATTCACCTCTTGTTTACTTCACCTGCCCAATGCACCACTAGGCATTTATCATACGTATCTCCCCTACCTTCCATACCTGGTTGTTCTTACCTGTCCAACGCACCACCTGGCATTTTTTTTACCTATCTCACCTCCTTCCTACCTGGTTCTTACCTGTCTAACGCACCACCTGACATTTTTTTTACCTATCTTAACTCCTTCCCTACCTGGTTGTTACTGATACCTCCGCCTTTTGTTTACTTTACCTGGCCAACGCACCACCAGGTATTTTATTAGCTATCATACCTGTCATTCCCTACCTGGTTGTTATTGTTACCTGCCTTCTTGCGGCTTCCCTGTCTCCCTTTCTCCACCTACCTGGCTAGGCTCTCCAGACGGCCCGCTGCGCTTTACCCTCATGCCTGTCTCTCCCTCCTTGTGTACCTGTCTGCTCTCCTCGCTTCTCTTGGTCCGGGGCGTGAGAGACTCGATTCTGTGTTTGCTCTTGTCATATTCAATCCATGTTTTCGTCTGAGCTTTTTTCCTCATGAGTTATCCCATAATCTTTTACAGCCGCCCTCTTTCTCAGTCAGTAGGTTAGGCATTTATTCATATGCCTCAATTTAGTGATGCTGTGATATAATTTGTATATATTTACATTTATATACATGTAATCCACTTTAATATATTTTTGATCTCTTCCACAAGAATGATCCTTCAATCTTGCTCGTCGTTTCTCATTCTTCAGTCAGTCACTCAGTTATCCATATTCCTTAACCCGATGATGCCTTATTAATATTTTTTCTTTTAAGCTTACTCTCCTTTAATATAATTTGATCTCTTCCACAAGAATGATCCTTCAACCTTGCTCGTCGCTTCTCATTCTTGTGTCAGTCACTCAGTTATCCATATTCCTTAACCAGGTGATGCCTTATTAATTTTTTTTTCTTTTAAGCTTACTATCCTCTCAACGCATTTCAAGAACTCCATTTAATAATTTTTCTGCTGTGGATCGCAAGTCTTGGTATCGTTCAATCGCACACACGGTCTCTCATTTTTCATTCAGTAAGTCAGCCAGTTATTCAAGTTTCTCAACACAGTGATGCCTTTTAATACATCTTTTCGTCTGGCATTCTCTCCCTCAAGAATTATCCTTCAATATTGCACCGCCTTCCTCATTCTTCAGTCAGTAAGTCAACCAGCTACTCATATTTCTTAGCCGAATGATGCCTTACTATTTTTCTTTTAAAACGACTCGCCTCATAACACATTTTTCAAAGAATTTCGTGGAAGAGTTTTTTTTCTGCTGGGGAGTGAGAGTCTGGTTATCTTTCAATCTTGCACTGCGTCTATCTCTTCAGTCAATAAATCAGTTAGTTATTCATATTCCTTAATAACGCCTACGATATTGTTAAACTCATCATTCTCACAACGCTTTTAAAGAATTTCGTATAAAAACTTTCTTCATGTAGAGTGAGAGTCTGGTTATCTTTCAATCTTGCACTGCGTCTATCTCTTCAGTCAATAAATCAGTTAGTTATTCATATTCCTTAACTTAATAACGCCTATGATATTGTTAAACTCATCATTCTCACAACGCTTTTAAAGAATTTCGTATAAGAACTTGCTTCCTGTAGTGAGAGTCTGGTTATCCTCTATCTTGAACTGCGTCTTTCTCTTCAGTCAATAAATTAGTAAGTTATTCATATTCCTTAACTTAATAACGCCTATGATATTGTTAAACTCATCATTCTCTCAACGCTTTTAAAGAATTTCGTATAAAAACTTTCTTCATGTAGAGTGAGAGTCTGGTTATCCTCTTATCTTTCACTACGTCTTTCTCTTTAGTCAATAAATTAGTAAGTTATTCATATTTCTTAACTTAATAACGCCTATGATATTGTTAAACTCATCATTCTCACAACGCTTTTAAAGAATTTCGTATAAGAACTTGCTTCCTGTAGTGAGAGTCTGGTTATCCTCTATCTTGAAGTGCGTCTTTCTCTTCAGTCAATAAATTAGTTAGTTATTCATGTTCCTTAACCTAATGACGCCTATGATATTGTTAAAGTCATCATTCTCACAACGCTTTTAAAGAATTTCGTATAAGAACTTGCTTCCTGTAGTGAGAGTCTGGTTATTCTTCAGTGTTGCGCGGCCTTCCTCAACCTCCACTCGGTAAGTCAAGCAGTTACTCACATTCCCCAACCCAGTGACGGATTAATATTTTTCTTATAAACAGCTCATCCTCACAACGCAGTAAAAGAGTCTCGTGTAAGAATTTTCCTGCCGACCTGCACAGCCTTGGCCCCCTTCCAGTCAGTCAGTCAGTCGGTCGGTCTACCAGCAGCTCCTTGTTTCCAGCTGTAAGCAAACCTGTTCCCGCCTAATCTGTGGCAAAATCTCAGTCTTGTGGTTTTCAGGAAGCACCGCAAACCTGTATTACTGTGGCGGTGATGACGAGGTGAGCAGTAAAGGCCCTTTTTTTTTTTTTCAGTATTTCTGGAAGAGGAGAGGAGAGGAGAGAAGAGCAGAGGAGAAGAGATAGGCGGTAGGGAATAGAGAGGAGAGTGGATGTGTTGGGATGCTGTTGTTGTTGATGGTAGTGGTGTCGGTCTTGGTGATGGTGGTGATGACAGTAATCTAGAGTATTATTATTATTATCATTATTTTTATTGTTATTTTTTTTTATCATTATTCTGCATCTCCTTTGTATTCTGCTGCCCATTGTTGTGCCTTTACTGTGTCTACTACTACTACTACTACTACTATTACTACTACTACTACTACTACTACTACTACGAGAGAGAGAGAGAGAGAGAGAGAGAGAGAGAGAGAGAGAGAGAGAGAGAGAGAGAGAGAGAGAGAGAATAACATAAGTCCCTTTAGGCCGGTAGTGATGTTCTGCAGGAAATAAGGGGGGGGGGGGTTCGTCAGTATGCACCCCTATACTTATCAGCGCAAAAGAAGGCTAACAATGAGTGCTGACAAAGAAGAGGAAGAAGCTGGAAGGGGATGGTGGTGGTGGTGGGGGTGGGTGGGGGGTGGGGGGGGAGTGACGTGTGAGGGAAGAAAGGGAGAGAAGTCTTCAGCGTGGAATGCGTAAGCGTAAAGGAAGAGGAAAGACACTGAAAGAAGAGATTTTAAAGAAGAGGGAAGGATGGAAGAGGGAATGAAAGAAGGAGGAGAAGTGAAGTGAATGAAAGGAGGAATATTGTATGGTCGAAGGAAGGAAGAATGGAAGGAAGGTATAGAAATCAAAGGAAAGGAATGGAAAGGAAGGAAGGAGGGAAATAACAGGGAAAGGCAGGCAAAGAAAGTCTCGTATCCACCAGTCCAATCACCATTCCTTCCCCTATCCACCAGTCCCATCACCAGTCCTTCCCCTATCCACCAGTCCCATCACCAGCCCTTCCCCTATCCACCAGTCCCATTACCAGTCCTTCCCCTATCCACCAGTCCCATCACCAGTCCTTCCCCTATCCACCAGTCCCATTACCAGTCCTTCCCCTATCCACCAGTCCCATTACCAGTCCTTCCCCTATCCACCAGTCCCATTACCAACCCTTCCCCTATCCACCAGTCCCATTACCAGTCCTTCCCCTATCCACCAGTCCCATTACCAGTCCTTCCCCTATCCACCAGTCCCATTACCAGTCCTTCCCCTATCCACCAGTCCCATTACCAGTCCTTCCCCTATCCACCAGTCCCATTACCAGTCCTTCCCCTATCCACCAGTCCCATTACCAGTCCTTCCCCTATCCACCAGTCCCATCACCAGTCCTTCCCCAATCCACCAGTCCCATTACCAGTCCTTCCCTATCCACCAGTCCCATCACCAGTCCTTCCCCATCCACCAGTCCCATTACCAGTCCTTCCCCATCCACCAGTCCCATCACCAGTCCTTCCCTATCCACCAGTCCCATTACCAGTCCTTCCCCTATCCACCAGTCCCATTACCAGTCCCTCCCCTATCCACCAGTCCCATCACCATTCCTTCCCCTATCCACCAGTCCCATCACCAGCCCTTCCCCTATCCACCAGTCCCATTACCCTTCCCCTATCCACCAGTCCCATCACCAGTCCCTCCCCTATCCACCAGTCCCATTACCAGTCCTTCCCCTATCCACCAGTCCCATCACCATTCCTTCCCCTATCCACCAGTCCCATTACCAGTCCTTCCCCTATCCACCAGTCCCATTACCAGTCCTTCCCCTATCCACCAGTCCCATTACCAGTCCTTCCCCTATCCACCAGTCCCATCACCAGTCCTTCCCCTATCCACCAGTCCCATTACCAGACCATCCCCAATCCACCAGTCCCAAAACCAGTACTTCCCCTATCCACCACTCCCAATACCAGTCCTTCCACTATCCACCAGTCCCATTACCAGTCCTTCCCCATCCACCAGTCCCATCACCAGTCCTTCCCTATCCACCAGTCCCATTACCAGCCCTTCCCCATCCACCAGTCCCATTACCAGTCCTTCCCCACCCACCAGTCCCATCACCAGCCCTTCCCCATCCACCAGTCCCATCACCAGTCCTTCCCTATCCACCAGTCCCATTACCAGTCCTTCCCCATCCACCAGTCCCATTACCAGTCCTTCCCCATCCACCAGTCCCATTACCAGTCCTTCCCCATCCACCAGTCCCATTACCAGTCCTTCCCCATCCACCAGTCCCATTACCAGCCCTTCCCCATCCACCAGTCCCATTACCATTCCTTCCCTATCCACCAGTCCCATCACCAGTCCTTCCCCTATCCACCAGTCCCATTACCAGCCCTTCCCCTATCCACCAGTCCCATTACCAGTCCTTCCCCTATCCACCAGTCCCATCACCAGTCCTTCCCCTATCCACCAGTCCCATTACCAGTCCTTCCCCTATCCACCAGTCCCATTACCAGTCCTTCCCCTATCCACCAGTCCCATTACCAGTCCTTCCCCTATCCACCAGTCCCATTACCAGTCCTTCCCCTATCCACCAGTCCCATCACCAGTCCTTCCCCTATCCACCAGTCCCATTACCAGTCCTTCCCCTATCCACCAGTCCCATTACCAGCCCCTCCCCTATCCACCAGTCCCATTACCAGTTCTTCCCCTATCCACCAGTCCCATTACCAGTCCTTCCTCTATCCACCAGTCCCATTACCAGTCCTTCCCCTATCCACCAGTCCCATCACCAGTCCTTCCCCTATCCACCAGTCCCATTACCAGCCCTTCCCCTATCCACCAGTCCCATTACCAGTCCTTCCCCTATCCACCAGTCCCATTACCAGTCCTTCCCCTATCCACCAGTCCCATTACCAGTCCTTCCCCTATCCACCAGTCCCATCACCAGTCCTTCCCCTATCCACCAGTCCCATCACCAGTCCTTCCCCTATCCACCAGTCCCATTACCAGTCCTTCCCCTATCCACCAGTCCCATCACCAGTCCTTCCCCTATCCACCAGTCCCATTACCAGTCCTTCCCCTATCCACCAGTCCCATTACCAGCCCTTCCCCTATCCACCAGTCCCATCACCAGTCCTTCCCCTATCCACCAGTCCCATTACCAGCCCTTCCTCTATCCACCAGTCCCATCACCAGCCCTTCCCCTATCCACCAGTCCCATTACCAGTCCTTCCCCTATCCACCAGTCCCATTACCAGCCCTTCCCCTATCCACCAGTCCCATCACCAGTCCTTCCCCTATCCACCAGTCCCATTACCAGTCCTTCCCCTATCCACCAGTCCCATTACCAGCCCTTCCCCTATCCACCAGTCCCATTACCAGTCCTTCCCCTATCCACCAGTCCCATCACCAGCCCTTCCCCTATCCACCAGTCCCATCACCAGCCCTTCCCCTATCCACCAGTCCCATCACCAGCCCTTCCCCTACCACCAGTCCCATCCACCAGTCTATTGGCTCACTACAAGGTTGCCTGCTCTAATGATGTAATCTGCTCAATAGTCACTCCCTGCCTCTCTCTCTTTTTCTGAAACTTGCCGTCTCACCTAATCGTTTGCTTTGCGGCTAATCGATTTAACTTTTCTACACTTATTGGCTGAAGGGAAAAAAAAGGAAAAAGAAAGACGAGTAGGAATGTAGGAGAAAATGTTGATATGTACTGAGAAAGCTTTTTTTTTTTTTATTTATTTATTTTTTTTTTTTTTGGTTAGCATTTTTTCCTTTTTGCATTTGATTGAGGTTGTATTGTTTTGATTTTATTTGATTTTTATCGTATTAAAAAAGGCATCGATGCATTTACTGATTTTCCTCATCCCTGTCGTCGCGTTTTCCTTAACAATGCGTGCGAATAACTTTTTTTTACGTCTTACAACTTGTGCTAAAAATATCTCCTCCTCAGCATATCCGTTCGACATTCCGGCTTGTGTTTTGTGTTTGCTCACCTGGGACGTGGCGGCGAAGTGGCGTGAGATTGATTTATTATTATTTTTTAAGGTGCAGGAGGAGGACGGTGAAGGGAAAAGCCGAATAGTTAAAAGTGACGTTGCTCGTAAAATAGGATGACAGGAAGACGCCAAAACGATTATCCATATTTGGCGAGAGTTTAAGAAAGAATAATTTTTTCTTTCCATTTATCTTTTTATTTTCGTTTTCATCTCCTTCTTGTTCTTTTATATTCTTCTTTCTATTCGGTATTTCTGTTCGTCTTTTTGAAATTCCTCTGTTTGTCTGTCTGTCTGTCTGTGTCTGTTTTTCTCTGTCTGTCAGTGCGTATTTCTGTCTGTCTATATGCCTGCCTGTCTGTCTGTCTGTCATAAACACACACACACACACACACACACACACACACACACACACACACATGCACCTCCCCACATATTAATATATTATATTTTTGTATATTTAATTCCTAAAACTTAGTTGTAATGATTGATTTTAAGTACAGCAACATGCCCACAATTCTAGAAGAAACCAGGTCTTTTTTTTTTTTGTATGTCCTCCATCCAGAACATACACACTATCCCAAAAATATATCTTGTGTTTTAGTCCTTTCAGGTTCGGAATTCATTACCCAGTCTATTAAAAATGGTGTCAGCGTATGTACTTCAGACAGCTTTATGTATAAGAAAAAGAAAACCTTTTTTGCATATGTACTCTGTTAACTAATCTTATCAATAAAGATTTCTCGTCATCGTCGTCGTTACAGTCATTATTTTTTATTGAGAATAGATCTTGTAACCTTAATGCACGAACGTTTAACTTGAATCTTGTTTAATCTTGTGACGCATGACGTATGACGTTTGGTTTTACACATCATGAACTGCCCACACACCGCCATGCTTCGCTACTTGGTCTGCTGGTGAGCTTCTTCGCATTAGACTCTTCCCTGAAAAATGATGATGGATGGATGTCGTTTGTGATCAGTACTGAGGCAATAAATAACTTGAACTTGGACACACACACACACACACACACACACACACACACACACACACACACGGACGCACACGTACACGCATCCCCCTCCCACACATGCCTGAACGATGCTGCTTTAGACA
>NW_026111131.1:0-34474 GCF_024679095.1 Eriocheir sinensis | reverse complement strand
TATGGAGGCCAAGGGTGTGCGGCACCCTTAAGCCTCAACACCTCTCATCAGTGTGCTTATCGTAAGACGTCACATGACCCGCAGACTGGCTTTGCTCTCAGTTCGTCTCTTCGCTGCTTGAGGCCCCTCGCATTTGTCTCCGTGGCAACGATGACGGTTTACCCTTTGTTTAATAATATTAATAACAGTTTCGGTGTGTCTACCGCTTGTGTAAAGCACTTATATTTTAAGACTAGAAGTCGAACTAACCACACCTTCAAAAACAATACCCACCTAACATCAAATTAGGCTGTAGATGCTAGAAAGCAAAACAGCCTTGAGCGAAATATTCAGGAGACGAAACCTCTCATTGCCTTCGGGACTGGACATCCGGCGTTCACGAGGTAGATACGGGTCCTCACACATTCTCCATACCGTGATCGTATTTGCCGTAAGTCCCGTAACTTATAATGGCAACTAATGAAGAGGAGGAAAGAGGGAGGAAGGGAGGGACGGAGAAAACTAGGGGCGGCCTTACCCCAGTCCTCGTCCCACGTGGCGATGTCTGCCTCCCGGTAGAAGGCCCCGTCCCTTGATGCTCCTGGGGCCGGGGGCGAGGCGCTCCTGCTGCTGCTGGTGTCGATGCATCTCGCCACGAGCACGGAAGCAAACTTCTCATCAAGTGAATACCTGTCAGGCGATAAAAAGAGCTTATATTTAGGTATATTGTCTACGCACCCTTCCAAAGGGAGACTGAAAACCGTCTCTGTGTAGGGCAACAACGTTATGCACCGTTATCGTCATTACTGCGCGTCGAGGTTATTCATATTGTTGTCACATAATTTAGAACGTAACGCTAAATCTAAGATATTTCCTGAGCCATGGACGAAAATTTGTTTTTCCTGTGAAATTACTTTAATTATTCGTATAGATAATAGTAATAGCAGGAGTAATAATAGTAATAACAATTTTCCATGATATTTTACTTTATAAAGCAAAATCATATGAATTTTCGAAAGGCTGTTGCTTATATGGTATATCAAAAGGCTAGTAGGCTTCGTGACGCCGACAAGGGCGCCACCGTACTGAAGGGGTGAAAGACCACAGAAGCCTTGGCAGCACGCACCTGGAGACACTGTAGATGGCGATGACGGCCACGAGGATGAGGAAAATAATCGCTGTCTGACGGGTGAGCATGGTGACTGTAGGGTAATGTGATAAAGGCACACTCAACGGCAAACTGCAGAAGTAGATAGATATACTTATGTAATTATGTAGAGATAGATTGATGGGTGGACGGTCCCTGCCTGACTACATGTGGGCGCGGCGTCTAGGAGGACCCGGGTGCGCGTCCCGCCCGGCGCCACAAGCTGGGATTTTTCAGTTACCGCCGAGTGGGCTAAGAGTCCCAAGACTACCCACATGTTGTCCTGAAGACCACCTGTCAACCCGGACTCTAGATTCTCTTTCTAAAAAGAGGCTTTAAGATGAGCTCCAGGAGCAGCATAAGCCAAGTAAGATGGCACCTCTATAAACATTTCCCTGCGCCATAACAGACTGGGGCCGACCATCGGGCCAAGAAAGCCTACCGGTGCTATAGACAGAACGTAAAAAACAAAAAAACAAGCAACATGACTGAGGAACACTGCAGCTAAGGCACACCGCACAACGCCACGTGGCACTGTCGTACACTCGATGTCTTATTGAAACTATATTCACTCCCTTCTGCCTCAGTCAGCGCTTTTCCGTGATCTGTCTGAGCGCAAACACTGCAGCTCCCGTCATAAAGCCAAGCCTCCCATCCTATTGATGCTTCTCATATTCTTCTGTCCATTATTCTTTACCAGACCTTCACTGTGTGAGATAGTGGCTTTATCATCTGTAATCAACGAGCTTCTGCTTCCCACTTCATCATAGACAGGGACGATAACACTATCTTGACTTTTTAATTAATGTTTCCTAGGTCGTCAATCTTCTAAATCAAATCCCACATGACAAGTCTGTTTCCTCCCTGCTAGTCTTCCTTGCTCCCGAGGCTCGAATATTATTATATTCCTTATATGTACCTCCAATAAAATTGTGCCTATCTGAATAGAAACTCTCTCTCTCTCTCTCTCTCTCTCTCTCTCTCTCTCTCTCTCTCTCTCTCTCTCTCTCTCTCTCTCTCTCTCTCTCTCTCTCTCTCTCTCTCTCTCTCTCTCTCTCTCTCTCTCTCTCTCTCTCTCTCTCTCTCTCTCTCACACACACACACACACACACACACACAGACAGTGCCACACTATCTGTTAATATCACTGTTTCCAGGTTTACGTACTACTATCTTTAAAAAAATATTGATCCCGATGTGTGTGTGTGTGTGTGTGTGTGTGTGTGTGTGTGTGTGTTTCAATCAATCAATCAGTGTGGGCATACCCCGCAAGGTGCATCGCCTCGCCCACCCTTCGATGCCAAGCCCTGAGGGTCCTCCGGGCAAGTCTCCATGCAGGTCCCCTATCTAAGTACCTCTCGGCAAGATCCATTGACTTGCCTAAAACACGAACTCTGTGGGCGTCCCCTTGGCCTCCTCCACTCGAGGTTGTCTTTTACAGAAACCACCCGACGAGCTCATGCCACATGCCTGTATGCCCGTATAACCGGAGTTGGCGTTGACGACCTATGTGGGTAATTTACGTATTTGAAATCAGTCTCACAGAGTAGTCACCGGTTTAACACAATTATTCCAGCGATATCCCATGATTCTGCGTAGACACCTATTACCAAAATCATCAATCTGCCTCTCCAAGTCACCATTTAGTGCCCGTGTCTCACAGCCACAGAGTAAGACAGGGAGCACAAGGGACTTGAAGATCCGGACCTTTGTCCTCCTGTACAGGTATCGATAGCGCCATGTACTCGTGCTGAGCGAGTCCATAAGCGAATGTGACAACAGCAGATTCACGTCTCTGTTGTCTGTTGCAGGAAAGATATCACACAGAATCACTCTTGATTGATTAGCGAGCCACACCTCTAAAGCAGTTCTTCATAAAACTCAGTAGGCGGTGGCTGAGTGGTTAGCGTGCGGGCCCCGCATTCACCGCGCCATGGATAACGTCGGTTCGAATCCCCACGATGCCACCTGGGATTTTTCAGTCACTGCCGAGTAGCCTTAGATTACCCACATGCTGTCCTGAAGACCACCCATCAACCCGGACTTTAGAAGAAACCGTCCAGTGAATCAAGAATGAGTTCCGGGGGGCAGCATGAGCCAAACATAATTGGCGGCACTATAAAATTTGCCTGCCCCATGACGGGCTTGGGCCGACCACCAATCCCCTGAAGAAAGCCTTCCGGCGCTACAGGCAGAGATGTGAAAGAAAAATTGGGGCTTAGAAAAGAACTGTAATGCATATTCGACATGATAATCTTCCAGGCAAGGCCAAGAAAAGTGCATGGAACAAAACATAGACCTTAGAGGTCTGGTGTGGCTGTTTGGACAAATATGGACTGACCCAAAAGTTCCTCAAGATTCTGAAAACTCTTCCATTCCGACATTGAGGCGGCTGAGTATATATTAGGCGGTAATGTGTTCAGTTCGTGACGAATCTAAGCTAGCTCCCCTAAGTCTAAGACATCGTTAATGCTATTCCAAGACCTTTAACATGCGGACAACAGTGCTTCAACTTTACCTTAGCTATTTGTTGTTCTTGGTGCTCTGACTCCCTGTGTGTCTGGGTCTGCCTGAACTCACACTAATGAAGAAAACGAGCGCGAGCCGAGTGTGAGTGTTAGAGGGGTGGGAGAGCTGGCGGGCGTGACGGGGAGAGGTCTTAGGGTTGGGGAGGGGGCAGGAGCAGTTGCAAGATAAGGCGAGGAGAGGAGGGGAAAGCGGAGGGGATGGTGATAGAGCTGTTCACCCTCTCTTTTAGACTGGTCGATAGATGGGTACCTGGGGAAACCTGGGGAAGGTAAGCTGTGGTAACCCGGATGTCACGCCTCCCCTCTGTCTTTACCCACCACTGGCTAAAGCCCCGTTCACACTGTGCCGACTCCTGGCCACGACAACCCAGCGACTCGGGGTATACGAGGTCTTGGGTGTGAAATCTTGATGTGGAAGGGTCGCATAAGGTCGGAAAGACTATGTGCGACCCTTTCATGTGAACATTTCACACCCAAGACCTCGTGTTCCAGAGTCGCTGGGTTGTCGTGGCCAAAGTCGGCACAGTGTGAATAAACAATGCTAATGCAGCGGAGATGAGCACCGAGGCCATGCGCAGTTATTGCGCATGCCCCCGACTTTACCTCATTCTTTCACTTTGGCTGTCCGTCGAATTGACAAGTCTGCCTCCTACGTCATCGTGAATGCTTCTGACTGCATGGAAAAAATGGACAACTTCCTCAACGACGAAACCAAGTTCGCCAAAATAGTTAGAGACCCACAAAAAGTTTGAAGAAGAAAATAAACAAATTCATCTCTCTCTCTCTCTCTCTCTCTCTCTCTCTCTCTCTCTCTCTCTCTCTCTCTCTCTCTCTCTCTCTCTCTCTCTCTCTCTCTCTGTCTCTCTCTCTCTCTCTCTCTCTCTCTCTCTCTCTCTCTCTCTCTCTCTCTCTCTCTCTCTCTCTCTCTCTCTCTCTCTCTCTTTTTGCTATAACCGAAACATTTATCGACACCACAAATATTGATTTAAGTTCCGAATACAACATAGATGGCTACAGACTCTTCAACAAAGATCGTGTAAACCGTAGAGGCGGTGGCGTCGCCCTTTATGTCAAAAGCTATTTGCAACCCACTGACAAAACACCGGGAAACAGTAACGTTGAACATTTGTGCGTGCGAATAAACATTGGAAAAGTCAATTTAAATATACCTGTCACCTACAGACCTCCCGGGCAATCACTCGATGACGACCTTGAAATGTACAGCGTCTTAAGGCAGTCATTTAATAACAACGACTCACTGATATTAGGAGACTTTAACCTCCCCCATATCGACTGGGCGACACTGTCAGGTACAGAAGGCGAGTCACATAGAATGATCGAATTTCTAGAAGAAAATTATCTGAGCCAACTCGACAAAATCATATACTCGACCTTGTTATAACGACCCAAGATAACCTAGTCAGTAATGTCACGGTAGGAGAACACCTCGGTTCTTGCGATCATAAATTAGTGCGCGTCGACATTAGAGCTCAATCATCAGTGACTGAAAATAAAGTAAAGGTGCCCAATTTCAAAAGAGCTAACTTCGTAGAAATCCGACAAAAACTAACAGAAATACAACTATCAGATGACGGCAACGTAGAAGAAGCCTGGCTAAGCTTTAAAAATCACTTACTCACAGAGCAGAACACATTCGTCCCCTTGTGCGAGAAGTGAATTAACACTAATAAAAGCCCACCGTGGTTTAATAGCGAAATTAAACAATCAGTCAATGAGAGAAAATTGTTTTGCAGGTTAAAGAAAGAATAAAGCACGCCCGAAAACATTAGACGTTATAATGATGCCAGACGACGAGTAAAAAGACTAGTAGGTCAGGCAAAGCGTAGATATGAAGAAAATATTGCAGCCAACTGTAAAAATAATCCGAAATCTTTCTTCAGTTACATAAACAACAGAAAGGCGATCAAAAGTGGTATTGGACCTTTAACAAACAGCGACGGTGCACTAGTGACTGACAGCCAACACATTGCAAACCTCTTAAACAATTACTTTTCCTCGGTGTTTAATACTAACAGTCTTCCTCTCGCTACCACCAACACCAGTACTACTGTAAATCTCGAGCATGCATTGCCTAATTTTGAAATAACAACTGATGAAGTCCTTAAAGCTCTCCAATCACTTAAAAAAACAAATAAAAGTCCCGGACCCGACAAAGTATATCCTATACTGCTTAAAGAAACAAAGAGCGAAATACTCTCCTCCCTCACTACCGTATTCAATATGTCCTTGCGACAAGGCATCGTCCCTTCGGATTGGAAAAAGGCTAACGTGACACCGATTTTTAAGAAAGGAGACAAAAAAAATACCAGGTAACTACCGACCCATTAGTCTAACTTCAATTGTAGGTAAGCTACTCGAGAGCATAATTAGAGACAAAATTGTGAGTTACCTCGAAAGCCACTCATTAATTGGGGATTCACAACATGGCTTCCGTAACAAAAGATCCTGCCTGTCAAACCTACTGACCTTTTATAACGATCTCTTCTCAGTTTATGACGTAACCAAATCAGTGGACGTAGTCTATCTTGATTTCCAGAAAGCGTTTGATAAAGTCCCACATCATAAATTACTTTATAAATTAAAGCAAATAGGCATTGACGGTCGAGTAAACCAATGGATCGCGAATTGGTTGAGCAACAGACAACAAAGAGTTGTGATTGACGGATTTAACTCAGAGTGGGCGCCGGTCACTAGTGGTGTCCCTCAGGGCTCGGTTCTTGGCCCAGTGCTCTTCATTATTTACATCAACGACGTGGATGTTGGACTCGATAATCGCATTAGTAAATTTGCAGACGACACAAAGATTGGTAACTCGGTTCTCACTGACGAAGACAGGCAAAGCCTCCAAGAGGATTTGCACAAAATTTCAGCTTGGTCGGATAAATGGGAGATGCCCTTTAACGTAGACAAGTGCCAGGTCCTTCAAGTTGGAACAAAAAATAAGAAGTTCGATTACGAAATACGCGGCGTTAAACTCACAAGCGTTCAATGCGTTAAGGACCGGGGGGTCAAAATCGCGTCAAACCTCAAATTCTCACATCACTGCATCGATGCAGCAAATAAAGCGAACAGAATGTTAGGCTTCATTAAAAGAAACTTTTTATTCAAGAATAAAAATGTAATACTTCCGTTCTACAATAATTTAGTCAGACCCCACTTGGAATATGCGGTACAGTTTTGGTCTCCCCACCATGCAAAGGACATTGCTAAATTAGAAGGTGTTCAGCGTCGGGCAACAAAAATGATTCCTTCCTTGCGCAACAAATCCTACGAAGAAAGGCTTTCCACCCTTAACAAATTCTCTCTTGAGAAACGTCGCCTCCGAGGAAAACTGATCGAATGTTTTAAAATACTTAATGGTTTCACGAATGTAGACAGAACAAAATTGTTTATGATCGATGACACTTTGCGAACGAGGAACGATGGCATAAAACTCAAATGTAGACAAGTAAATTCAGACTGCACCAAATTTTTCTTCACCAACGTTGTAGTGCGAGAATGGAATAAGCTCCCACCATCAGTGGTCCAGTGTAACACGATTGGCTCCTTTAAAAACAAGCTCGACCGTCACTTCCTTGAACTTAATATTAACTAGAGTAGAAAAGCAACGTTTTGGAGCCATCTGATTAATGTAGAATCACTTAGGTTTAAGGGCAGATCACCTAGTCTGGACCATGGGGTCTGTGTGGTCTAATTTTCTATGTAAATCTATGTAATTCTCTCCCTCCCTCTCTCTCTCTCTCTCTCTCTCTCTCTCTCTCTCTCTCTCTCTCTCTCTCTCTCTCTCTCTCTCTCTCTCTCTCTCTCTCTCTCTCTCTCTCTCTCTCTCTCTCTCTCTCTCTCTCTCTCTCACACACACACACACACACACACACACACACACACACACATTCACACACACGCACACACACATACACACACACCAGACTTAAGGACCAATGGAACGGAGACGAGCACCGAGGCCACGCGCAGCTATAGCGTATGCCCTCAACTTTACCTTACTCTTTCACTTTGGTTGTTCATCTGTTGTTAGGGTTCCCCATAATGTGACCTGCCCAACTCCATGTCGTATTAACAGTGATTACGATGTATTCTGCCTCTGTCCCGTATTGCATGATGCTCGCTGGCTGCCTCTCCCCGTTATGCCCAGCCTGTTTCTCAATAGTCGAATGTGTCAGCCAGACCGAGCCAGTCACGACGCAGGAAGGGCTTGGACAATGACGTCATAAACAGTTACTATCCATATCAGACCCTATGACATACCGTTTTTCGCAAATATCTTTCAAACGAAGACTCGGATCAGCATGGGACTTTGGCACAGATTGCTTCACACACTCCGCTAATTTTTGACGCTATTGTGCATTGACAGATGCTGTTAATTACGGCGTTTACTCTTGACTGTGATGGCAAAACCTGCGTGAGCCACTTACACATTCGAACAGGTGAGGCGTGACGTATTTGTGACGTGTATCCACCACCTACCTCCACCCCTGGCTTCCCCTACTCCCATCCCTCCCTTTCCCTCCCTCCTACCTTCCTCCTTCTCCCCGCCCTCTTTCTCCCCCATCTCTCTCTCTCTCTCTCTCTCTCTCTCTCTCTCTCTCTCTCTCTCTCTCTCTCTCTCTCTCTCTCTCTCTCTCTCTCTCTCTCTCTCTCTCTCTCTCTCTCTCTCTCTCTCTCTCTCTCTCTCTCTCTCTCTCTCTCTCTCTGCCCTCACTCCGAGAGGTCAAACCGCACGCGCTCCCACTTCCGTGACCTCTCTCGCTTGCGATTCCACCCTCGTGTGCTGTATTGCACTGTACTTTAGATCTTGCTGTGCTGTGTGCCGTGTGCTATTTCGCGTTGTGCTGCGTACTGCTTATTGTCAACCGAGTTAGCTGCCTGCAGAGGTGTGCTGTTTGCTGTGCGACCACGTGCTTCGCTGGACAGGATTAAGTGTTGCCCTTATTTTTACTAATTCTCTCTGCCTGCATCTACCCTCTCGCCGTAGCGCCCTGTAAAACATATATACACATATACACAAAACACAGTGTTACACTCTTTCCGCCACATTCTTTATATATTTCCAGATTCCACTCCTACGCCACTCCCTATGCAGGTGTGCAGAGCTACCTGACCTGACTTGACCAGAGTATTCCCCAGAGACATACTAATCCTCTTAATTCCTCACCTGCGTCTCTCTCCCTCTCGTCCCTCGCGTTTCGCTCCTCCTCTTCTCTCGCCCCCCCCCCTCTCTCGCCTCCCCTCTCCATTGCTCCCCCCCCTCTCTCTCTCTCTCATAACTACCCCCCCACTTGCCCCTCTCTGTCTCTCCTTCCTCACTCCCTATCTCGTTCCCACCCTCTCTCTCTCCCTCCCTTTCCTTCGCCCTCTCCCTCTCTCCATCCCCATCTCCCTCCTACGCCTTCCCATATCTCTCTCTCTCTCTCTCTCTCTCTCTCTCTCTCTCTCTCTCTCTCTCTCTCTCTCTCTCTCTCTCTCTCTCTCTCTCTCTCTCTCTCTCTCTCTCTCTCTCTCTCTCTCTCTCTCACACACTTATTCTCGCTTATTCACGCGCGCGTCCCTCTGCCCTACGAAAAAGAAAAAGAAAAGCAAATATAAAGATAAACACTACTCACTTGCTCTCTCCTCCTTACCAAGATGGCGCTAAAGAAATGTTCGACTTGCACAGGAAACTTCTCTGGTCATTTCTTCTCGGGACGATCGACCGTCTGCAAGATCTGCCTGATGACACAGCAGATGGAAACGAGACTCCTTCAACAGGACGAAAGGCTGACGGCTGGCGAGAAGAAGATCACCGAACTAACAAGTACTGTTGATACCTTGCAGGAGTTTATCCAGGCCAACATTGTCGCCCCTGCTGCAAATGACGCCTCATCACCCTCCTCACCTGCACTCGATGCCCAGCCACCTTCCGAAGAAGACATGTCACAGGTGACCGGTAGAGCTGACGCTGAATGCTTCACCCCCGTGAGAGGAGGAGCCAGACCCGCCCCTAGACCCATTTATCCTACTCATTGCTACAACAGATTTGCCATACTGGAGGAGGAGGACGAGGAACAGAGCACCTTCTTGGTCGGTGACTCTATGATTCGCCATCAGGTGGTTGAATTCTGTGGCAGAGTCCCCCGTCGTAGGCGTAACTACTGTTATCCTGGAGCTGGTGTTGACGACATCACAGCTGCCCTGGACGAGGTCACCGCTGTGGCCTCTAATGACTCACTCTTTGTTCTCCACACAGGTACAAACGACGTCACCACGACCCGGTCCGAGGAACTGCTGGACAAGTACCGTAGGCTCATCCAGCAGTATAAGTCTAAATCCCCTAATATTTTGATTTCAGGAATTCTACCACGGACATGGGATGAGGGCGACTTCTACAGTAAGGCCTTCAGCCTCAACAACCGCCTGCAGACTCTCTGCGGAGAGCTTGACGTCGAGTTCTTTAACGCCTGGAACGATTTCTACGGCCAGAGTAAACTTTTCCAAAGGGACGGCATACACCTGTCCCCCATCGGGGCAGCCAGATTCGGAAGGCTCCTCAACAACGCCGTACGTAACTCCCGAACAACAAAACACGACTCTCAGCCACGTCCTTCCATCCCGCCCGTGTAAATAGACACCATACACCGCAACAGACTCGTAACATTGAACCCTCCAGTACCACCACCTCTATTACCAAGCTTCAAGATAACCTAAGAGTCCTTAGTTTCAATGCGCGTAGCCTAAGAAACAAGTTTGATGAACTGCGATGTCTTGCTCTGACAGAAAACTTTGACGTAATTGCTATAACCGAAACATTTATCGGCACCACTAATATTGATTTAAGTTCCGAATACAACATAGATGGCTACAGATTCTTCAACAATGATCGTGTAAACCGTAGAGGGGGTGGTGTCGCCCTTTTTGTCAAAAGCTACTTGCAACCCACTGACAAAACACCAAGATACAGTAACGTTGAACATTTGTGCGTGCGAGTAAACACTACAAAAGTCAATTTAAATATATCTGTCACTTACAGGCCTCCGGGGCAATCACTCGATGCCGATCTTGAAATGTACAGCGTCTTAAGGCAGTCACTTAATAACAGCGACTCACTGATACTAGGAGACTTTAACCTACCCAAATCGACTGGGCGACACTGTCGGGTACAGAAGGTGAGTCCCAGAATGATCGAATTTCTAGAGGAAAATTATCTAAGCCAAATGGTTTCTGAACCAACTCGACAAAATAACATACTTGACCTTGTTATAGCGACCCAAGATAACCTAGTCAGTAATGTCAGGGTAGGAGAACACCTCGGTTCCTGCGATCATAAACTAGTGCGCGTTGACATTAGAGCTCAAACATCGGTGACTGAAAATAAAGTAAAGGTGCCCAATTTCAAAAGAGCCAACTTCGCAGAAATCCGACGAAAACTAATAGATATGCAACTATCAGATGACGGCAATGTAGAGGACGCCTGGCTAAGCTTTAAAAATCACTGACTCACTCAGCAGGACACATTTGTCCCCTTGTGCGAGAAGCGAATTAACACTAATAAAAGTCCACCTTGGTTTAATGGCGAAATTAAACACTCAGTCAAGGAGAAAAAAACTGTCTTACAGGTTAAAGAAAGAGCAAAGCACGCCCGAAAACATTAGACTTTACAATGATGCCAGGCGACGAGTAAACAGATTAGTGCGTCAGGCAAAGCGTAGATATGAAGAAAATATTGCAGCCAACTGTAAAAATAATCCGAAATCCTTCTTCAGTTACATAAACAACTGAAAGGCGATCAGAAGTGGAATTGGACCTTAAACAAACAGCGACGGTGCACTAGTGACTGACAGCCAACCTATTAAACAATTACTTTTCCTCGGTGTTTAATAATAACAGTCCTCCCGCCACCACCACCAACACCAGTACTAATGTAAATCCCGAGCATGCATTGTCTAACTTTGAAATAAAACCCGATGAAGTCCTTAAAGCCCTCAAATCACTTAAAACAAATAAAAGTCCTGGACCTGACAAAGTATATCCAACTCTGCTGAAAGAAACAAAGAGCGAAATACTCTCCTCCCTCACAACCGTATTCAATATGTCCTTGCGACAAGGCATCGTCCCTTCAGATTGGAAAAAGGCTAACGTGACACCGATTTTTAAGAAAGGAGACAAAAAAGTACCAGGTAATTACAGGCCCATTAGTCTAACTTCGGTTGTAGGTAAGCTACTTGAGGGCATAATTAGAGACAAAATTGTGAGTTACCTTGAAAGCCACTCATTGATTGGGGACTCACAACATGGCTTCCGAAACAAAAGATCCTGCCTATCAAACCTATTAACCTTTTATAACGACCTCTTCACTGTTTATGACGTAACCAAATCACTGGACGTAGTCTATCTTGATTTCAGAAAGCGTTTGATAAAGTCCCGCATCATAAATTACTTTACAAATTAAAGCAAATAGGTATTGACGGTCAAGTAAACCAATGGATCGCGAATTGGTTGAGCAACAGACAACAAAGAGTAGTGATTGACGGATTTAACTCAGAGTGGGCGCCTGTCACTAGTGGCGTCCCTCAGGGCTCGGTTCTTGGCCCAGTGCTCTTCATTATTTACATCAACGACGTGGATGTTGGACTCAATAACCGCATTAGTAAATTTGCAGACGACACAAAGATTGGTAACTCGGTTCTGACTGACGAAGACAGGCAAAGCCTCCAAGAGGATTTGCACAAAATTTCAGCTTGGACGGATAGATGGGAGATGCCCTTTAACGTAGACAAGTGCCAGGTCCTTCAAGTTGGAACGAGGAATAAGAAGTTCGAATACGAAATGCGCGGCGTTAAACTCAAAAGCGTTCAATGCGTCAAGGACTTGGGTGTCAAAATCGCGTCAAACCTCAAATTCTCACAGCAATGCATCGATGCAGCAAATAAAGCGAACAGAACGTTGGGCTTCATTAAAAGAAACTTTGTATTCAAGAATAAAGATGTAATACTCCCGCTCTACAACAGTTTAGTCAGACCCCACTTGGAATATGCGGTACAGTTTTGGTCTCCCCACCATGCAAAGGATATTGCTAAATTAGAAGGTGTTCAGCGTCGGGCAACGAAAATGATCCCTTCCTTGCGCAACAAATCCTACGAAGAAAGGCTTTCTACCCTTAACATGTTCTCTCTTGAGAAACGTCGCCTCCGAGGAAAACTGATCGAATGTTTTAAAATACTTAATGGTTTCACGAATGTAGACAGATCAACATTGTTTATGATCGATGACACTTTGCGCACGAGGAACAATGGCGTAAAACTCAGATGTAGACAAGTAAATTCAGACTGCACCAAATTTTTCTTCACCAACGTTGTAGTGCGAGAATGGAATAAGCTTCCACCATCAGTGGTCCAGTGTAACACGATTGACTCCTTCAAAAATAAGCTCGACCGTCACTTCCTTCAACTTAATATCAACTAGAGTAGAAATGCAACGTTTTGGAGTCTTCTGATTAATGTAAAATCACTTAGGTTTAAGGACAGACCACCAAGACTGGACCATGGGGTCTGTGTGGTCTGATTTTCTATGTAAATCTATGTAAATCTCTCTCTCTCTCTCTCTCTCTCTCTCTCTCTCTCTCTCTCTCTCTCTCTCTCTCTCTCTCTCTCTCTCTCTCTCTCTCTCTCTCTCTCTCTCTCTCTCTCTCTCTCGAGCACACTTCTATTGTTACCGGCATCTTTCCTACACAGTGGAAAAACACTGTAGTTACCCCCCTCTATAAAGCTGGCGACGTGAGTAATGCCGGTAATTATCGCCCAATATCCTTATTACCTATCTTCTCTAAAGTTATAGAAAAAATAGTTGCAAACCAATTAACTAAATACCTTGAAAATAACAAACACTTGTCCGACACTCAGCATGGCTTTCGCCCCCACCTCTCAACCAGCACTGCACTCACGGCCATCACCGATAAACTATACGACAATACGGACACCAAACAATCATCGCTGCTTACACTTTGTGACCTATCAAAAGCATTTGATAGTGTTAGCCATAAGATTCTCCTCCACAAACTCTCAAATGTTAAAGTAGACACATTTTTGGTTCAAAGACTACTTATCGAACAGAACACAGACAGTACGCCTACAAAACCATTTATCCACAAAGGCAAACCTACAATATGACGTTCCACAAGGTTCCATTTTAGGGCCTATATTATTTACACTCTATGTAAACGACATGCATGAAAACTTCGACGACTGCACACTGATACAATATGCAGACGACACACAATTTCTCCATAGTGGGCCACTGAAGGATATAAATCTACTAGTGAAAAAAGTTGAAACCACCCTAAGCAAAGCCATGGTGTACTTTAATAAAAATGGTCTAATGTTAAACACCCAGAAAACCCAATGTATATTTATAGGAAGCAGACAACTAATATCAAGAATACCTGATAACACAACCATTCTCTTCCATGAGAGTAAGATCGAACCCTCAAACAATGTAAAGAATTTAGGATTGTATGTAGACCAATATTTAGTGTTTGATCACCATATAACCGAAATCAGTAAGAAAATCCTAGGAACACTTATGTATGCAAATAGAATAAAACAATGTTTTGATAAACCCACAAGGCAGCTTATGGTACAGTCACTAGTATTAAGTATACTAAACTATTGTGATACTATATGGGGGACAACTAACAATACGCTGCTAACTAAAGTGCAGAAACTACAAAACTTCGCTGCCAAAATCGTAGAAGGGAAGGCCCAGAAATATGATCATGTAACTCCGATAATTAAGGAACTCAATTGGCTCAATGTTTCACAACAAATAACTTTTGACACAACAGTGAATATATATAAACATCTACACGGTCAATACCCTGAATGTCTAATGCCTCTCCCCTCTGTAAACAGCATCACCAACAGCACAACACGCCAGCAGGGTAATCTGTATGTACCAAGAACACACACAGACACAGGAGCCAGACAACTTTCTGTACACGGGCCTAAACTTTGGAACTCCCTGCCAACACATATCAGCACTGCCCACACCTTGCATGAATTCAAATATATTCTGAAAGAGTTCTTACTTAATCGAAACTGAAACAACTCATGAATAACTAATTATCTCATTGCAATAACCTATGTACGTTTTATGTATTTGGATGTAAGAATAGCCACTTCTGATGGAAACAAACTTATTATTATTACTATTATTATTACTCTCTCTCTCTCTCTCTCTCTCTCTCTCTCTCTCTCTCTCTCTCTCTCTCTCTCTCTCTCTCTCTCTCTCTCTCTACCTGCATACGTAAAGGAGCACACGTGCTTAAATAATGTAATTTATTCACTCTTGCTTACCCTCTGCATAAGAAATATAGTCACAAATTCTTCAGATCTCTCTCTCTCTCTCTCTCTCTCTCTCTCTCTCTCTCTCTCTCTCTCTCTCTCTCTCTCTCTCTCTCTCTCTCTCTCTCTCTCTCTCTCTCTCTCTCTCTCTCTCTCTCTCTCTCTCTCTCTCTCTCTCTCACACACACACACACACACACACACACACACACACACACCAGGCTTAAGGACCAATGCAACGGAGACGAGCACCGAGGCCACGCGCAGCTATTGCGTATCCCTCAACTTTACCTTACTCTTTCACTTTAGTTGTTCATCTGTTGTTAGGGTTCCGCATAATGTGACCTGCCCAAGTCCATGTCGTATTAACAGTGATTATGATGTATTCTGCCTCTGTCCCGTATTGCATGATGCTCGCTGGCTGCCTCTCCCCGTTATGCCCAGCCTGTTTCTCCTCACTCCTCTTTGTGTTATTTTTGGCTGTCTCTAAGTATCCTGCGAGGTCTCAAGTTTCTGAATCGTTCATTAGGACCGGCAGGACTCATTGACTGTACCAGGATCCATACACCCTGGGCTGTACAGTCTTCTCTTCGAGGATGGCGGCAAGCTGCTGCTCATGGCCTTACTCAAGGCCAAGAGAATATACCAGGTCTTCTCAACCTCGTACCAGAATTCTTCTCTTCTGCGCAGTGACGTCACCTGCAGCCACTCAGTCCCACCCAGTGATGCCAGATATGGGGATAGGTCCCTAGATTTGGGGAATTCGGGGCACTGATGGGGACATAGGGACAATCACTCTCGATTTGGGGACTTTTGATGCTTCTTGAAAAATATGTATTTTATCGCTTAAAATAATATGATTAATATGAATTCTAAAAGAAAACATGAGGTTAAACCGACGGCAAGGAAGAAGTAAATTTATGAGGACACGGACTGAACACGAATGAGCCAGAGCTAAAAAAGAATGTGGTCTCCATTGGTCCACTGCTTGTGTATTTCCTGGAATTATAGGTCCTGACAAAATGAATGACCTAGACAGAGAATGGAGAGTACTAAGAAACACCGATCATGCTGATTCAGAAATCAATGATGTTGAAGGCTTCTGGGAAACAGAGAAATAAAGTGGTGATGAAACCCCCATGTTTCCAAATTTGTCAAGTTTTGTTTCTGGGCTATTATATATTGTGTCTTCCTCATTCTAGTGTCACAGCAGAAAGAATATTTTCATATGTAAACAATTTGAAAACAAAATAAAGAAACAAACTCTCAACCAGAACTCTAATTGGACTTCTGCATTCAAAGCGGTACGTATTTGAAAGGCCGGGAATGTTCTAATTTTGCTGTAAATGATAAACTAGTCAGCGTGATGACTTAAGAAGTTCAGATATCTACAAATACAATGGAAATGATGATTAGAGTGATGATATAATCTAGTATGCAAATGTGTTATTCTATTCTTTCTTTCTGGCTTAGTATAGTTTGTGCAGAATATTAGTTGGATCTTTTAAGCTCCCCAAGAAGCTAGGAGCATTAATATTTTCATTAATTTTTGTACCATATTTCAAAGCAATTTAAGGAGATATATCATCCCCATCAGCCTAAAGTATAAAATTTTATTAAATGTATTTTTATTATAAATGCTCATAAGGCTGTATCCTATTACTGCCTCTTTTTCAGTCCTTGTGATGATTATAATAGAAAAGTAAATTATATGCTACTTCATGTGTATTGTAATATATTGTGTAAAACAAAGTATGAATTATTTGTACATTAAAATCAACATGGCAATTTCATTTTACATGTGGAGTAGCTATGTATCGTATATTTCAGCATTTTTTATAAAAAGTATGGAAATATATGAAATGGGGATTTGGGGGGATTTTTCCCCGAATATTTAGAGATTTTGAGATCAGACTGTCTGGCAACACTGGTCCCACCCCACCAGTCTTCGCCTGACCACTGGTGCATATGCATCTCATTTGCTCCATTTTCTTTTATTTCGATGGGTGACTTTAACATTTAGGATTAAGGAACAGAAGCAGTCACACAAAAGAACTCCTCCGGAGAACAGATGAGCAAGACTGGCAGCAGGCCTCCGTCAACGCCCGATGGAGGGCCGCTGGTTTGACGTACGAAAGACCTGCGGAGGGCCGCTCTGTTTTTGTTTGCTGGGCAGGTTCTCGGTTCCTGGTCGATCTCTTGGCACAACCCCACCATTGTCCCTTGTTTTCTTTTCTTTGGGCTGAAGGAGACATTGGCCACGACAACAGGCACTTCCCCTGCAGCACTGTCTACAATCACCCCGTTTGCTACCGGGCATCGACTTCAACTCTCTACCACACCCAGCTGGCTGTGGGGGGCCCCCGTGATTTGACAGGGTAACAGGATGTCTGACCTCGGAGGAATAATGGTGGTGCGCTTGACCATCACTGGCAGGCCCTCCTTGTTCACAGTCGTCAGTGGCGCCCTCCTTCCTCCCACAGTCAGCTGCTTAGCGCGGAAGTCCAGCTCGCACCTGTGGGAGACGAGATAATCCATACCTAGGATGCAGGGGTCGTCCATATCAACCACGTAGACAGAGAAGAACTCTTCCTTTACTCCGAGTTCAAACTTCACGTCCACTGGGTCTCTGAGTTCTGCCTATTGTCCAGTGACTCCGCACAGTCAATGCGACGTCTTAGGAAGCCGACGATGACTCACCACGTCAGTTGGCACCAGTGTGCGTTCCGAGCCTGTGTCAACGACCACAAGCCACAACACTCCGTCAACCTTCCCCTCCACTTGGCAGCTCGTCATGGTGGTTCTCCTGCACATTGATATCTCCGGTGAATGTACAGGACAGACTGGCCGTTGCCCCCGTGAACCAATCCTCCTTAGTTTCCCTCGCCCGAGTGGTGGTTCTTCGGGGGCACATTTTTCCGACACTCATTCTTTCAGTGCCCCTTTTCTCCACAGGTCCAGCACTTGGGTTCTTCCCTGGGCTTCTTCCTAGAGCCACCTTCATATTCCTTCTTCCTCGTATAGCATTCGTTCTCCTTGTGCCCAACCTTCTCGCAGTACCAGCACGTTCCTTGGAACCTGTCTGTATTGCTGACAGCGCCCTTTCGTGCCCTAAAACCAGAAGTTGAGTTGTCCATGAAGCTTGACAAGCTAGACCTAACAAGGGACTCAAACTCCATGGCACGTGCCAGAGCTTCCTGCATTGATGTTGGCTTAGCTTGCTTCACTTGTACGTATCTTCAGCTGAGGGCTGTCCAGGGCATCGATGAATTGATCACGCAGTAAAACCGTCAGTAGGTCAGGGCTGGCACCTGGGTATGCCTTGTGCGCCATGCTCTCAAGGTCCTGAGCGAGTTCCTGAAGAGACTCGCCGCGCCTCCTGTTGCGGGTTCTGAATCTAACCCTGAAGAGCTCATTCTGGTGCTTGGTCCCATATCGTTGCTCCAGCGCCTGTGCCAGCCCGCTGTAGCTGCCCTTTGTCGCATTGTCGAGTTGAACAAGAACCTCCAGCGCCGCCCCTTTCAGGCTAGTGGCCAGCTGAACCGCGCACTCTTGGTCATCCCATCCATTCCGAGCTGCCAACAGCTCAAACTGAGCGCGGTAAGCCTCCCAGGAGACCTTGCTATCAAACTCCTGAGGCTTCTTTCTAACAGGCGACCCCATCAGACTCATGGGGCTGGCGGAACTTCTCGCGGGGGTAAACTCAGACGAAACAGGGCTGGAATTGCGTAGGAGAAGCATCTTGGGTACAACTAGCCCCAGCTTGCACTGGCTGTCCGTTTCCAGCCAAGCAGTCCTCAAGGGCCTTCACTCTGTCACTTACGTCACAAACTGCCTGTTCTGTACGGTTCACCTTTCCCAGCACTTCTAATATTTCTTTGTGTGTCGTCTCCCGTACCACCTCCATCCCATGTTGAAGATTTGTGTGTTTTCTCCACTTGTATCAGGCGTTGTTCCAACTTCGTGGTCACATCAGTCATTTCTCTTCGCACTGACTCACTTCCATCTTGTACTACTTGTAGCTGTTGCTGCAATCTCATGAAACTATCTTTTAGCTGTTCTTTGAGTCCTTGGAGTGTTCCTTCTTGTTGTTGCTGTGCTCTTTCTTGTTATTCTTTGAGTTCTTGGTGTGCTCTTTCTTGTTTCTCCCACTGTAGTCTCAAGGCTTTCAAGAGTTCAATCAACACGTCGTCCCTCTGGGCAGCTTGGGAACGAGTCTCCATGGCGAAAAACACAAATGCCTACACTCCTGATGCTAAATGTTATGCCGGACGTGTTACTTGGGTTCCGGTTCGCCGTCAGGAGACTCCGTGGGAGGGAAATATGTAAAACACCTTGCACAGCTTCTGTAGTTTAATATTCCTCCTTAGTACAATTCACTCCGATTCTTCACTGACTAATAGCTAACTATGACTTACTATGACTGTGACTGACTCCTCTCGGCCTCTTTTATATATGTGGTGCCCCGCGGGCCGCGACACCACTCGCTCCGCTAGCTGCAGTGTCATCATCATCCCCAGCAATATTTTCCGATGACGACAGCGGTATCGACCGCTAAAGCACAACACGGACTCCGAAATATAGACATACGAAACCACAGGGTGTTCACATATGCACCGCTTGCCAACACATGCCTGTCCCCAAACGCATTGTTTACTTACCAACCTATACACAATTGCCCATAAACGCACCTGCTTATCTCTCTAAGCCAAAACACGATCAACAGCGGAACAAAATGTTATGAAAACAAAGCTGCGTCACCGCGTGACAGCTACACTAAGGATTAAAATCGAGTGTGAGCCAATCTTATTAAACATGTCGGTTAGGTAGATTATTGTATGAGCTTGATGTGAGTTTGATGTAAGACTCACACGCCTGACGTGTTACCCTCGTGATGTCTGTATGTATGTCATGCCTATATAAGAAGCATTTATTCAGGCTAGACCTCAGATCAGCCAGCACTCTGCTCGTTTGCTGTACACCCAGTTGTCCTTCCCTAGACAACATGGGCAGAACATTCATCTTTGCTACTGTGAGTATGGAGTGAAGAGTTACCGTAGAGGAAAGCGTATCTAACATATCTATTGTGTTCTATTATATTAGTTTTATTTAGGATTATATTTCTGTGATACTTTATTGTGTGAGTTTTTACTCAGTATTATACCAGTACTAACGTCAGTAACCAGTAGTGAAAGAAAACCTGAAGACTCATTGAGTCTCGTAAGCCAGTCGCTGGTTTAAACAATATTGTTACCCTTTGTAATATTAAGTAGTATTAAGGTAGAATAAAATACATATAAGAAAGGCGACACCGTTTCATCACCCCATTTACGAACCCCTTTAAATACTCCTAAAGTACCAGAATTTTAAGTCAAGTGTCACTAATATAAACAGTGTGTCGTCTCCCCTGTGTGCCCGGACTGCGGGTTACAACATTGGTGTCAGGTGTGGGGTGGTGAAACTTGCGATTTATATTGGTATTGTACTGGTGTATGTCCACATCCGAAAGCGAGGGAGAAGACAGTTATTCTTGGGATTACGAGAATAAGACTTTAGAGTTAAATATGCCAGACCAAGACAACGACCCTCCCACCTCCTCCAAAGATGGAAAATCGATCACCCTTGCCCATGATGATCTTGTCACGCTACTTAGCCGTCATACCTTGAATGATTTTAGTAGAGTGCAGGGACTCTTACATTTTTGTGGTGGAGAAGAAAAAAGTAGCAAAGCACCAAACCTCCCATGTCATAAGCTAGCAAAGAAATGGATAGAGGATATTGAAAGCCGGACACAGGCAAATTGGGACACTACCGGAAAGATTGAGTTAGCCAAACAATATGCCCTGGGAGCAGCGCGCGATCATCTCCTCGGTTGTATCACTAGATGTGGACAGGATTGGGAAAAAGTAAAGGAAGACTTCCTACGTGTGTTTCCCGCAGTAAGGACCTTTGAGGTCCTTCAAAAAGAATTGGGAGAGGCAAAACGGCGGACAGGAGAAAACATCCGCACCTTCCTCATTCGGCTAGAGACATTGAGAGACGAGTTGATCGCTCTCAAACCTACCCATGCCAGTTTGCTAAATGAGACGGCGGCTTTACGGCTCAGAGAGGCTTTCCCTCCGGCCTTCTTACTCATCCTAACGGAGGAAGAAAAGGGGGACCCACAGAAGGTATTAAAGAAAGGGTATGAGTATATTAAAGCTTATCCAGAGTCGAAGCTATCCGATGCCGATATCGCCAAAGAAATAAAAGTGCTGAACGTCTGTTCCACCCAGGCATCCGGACCCAAACATGTCTCACAAGCCCGTCCTCCACGCCCTCCAGGCCAGTCACGTTACCCGATACCCCAAAGGGGAGGACGGCACGCCGCGCCACCTACACGCCCATATGGGAACGCGCCCACGCCACCTACATGTTATGCTTGTGGGTATGTAGGACACATGGCTCGCGATTGCACATATGGAAGGCAGTATAGGGGTGCCTACCACCCACCAACGGGCTCTCGGTACCCTCAGTACCAGCCCACTCGAAACAGGCGTCAGCCTGTCTCGCCTTGCGCTGCCTGGCGCCCGGAGTACACGGCTGGTCCCTCACCCCGTAGCTCCTGGGTCAACCCTGACCACGAGAAGAACAAAAAAAAAACGACCCCAGAGTAGCTGCGGCAGTCCACGGCCCTACCAACGCCCTCACGTTGAGATTGTGCGTAGGCGCTAATGCACAAAAGGAGATGGTTTACGCAGTGCTAGACACAGGAGCAGGAGCGTCCCTAATAGAAGAAGATTTATTTAGGAAGGTAGGCGGGAAGATGATAGTTACAGAACCTCTCTCCATACAAGGGGTAGATCGGACTCCAATCCCTAATAAAGGAATAGCCGAAGTAGTAGTAGACTTTGGGCACGGAGAAATTATAGAAAAATTTGTAGTAATATCACAAGGTATAGTGTTACCAACAGCAGTTTTGTTGGGCCTAGAATTTATGTGGAGGCAAAATGTGGTAGCTGCACCGCTGGCCACACCTGGGCAGTTTAGTGTAATGGTGGGCGCCTACCCAGTGGAAGTTCATTCCCTGGCTGCGGACGATATGAGCCCGTACCCAGAAGATTGACTAACCGACCATAAACCTACTTTAGACGAGATGGAGGAAGTACCAGTGAAAGCATACGTCGTGGATGCGGCGCGATAATGTCCTCACAGACACATTACTCAGCAATCCCAAGTTGTCTTCCCTGATTTTCCTGGCCGATACTCGTGGATTGCGTTCGACTTCACGGTGTACCACTCTCAGGGTTCGCAGGGAAGTTTTGCGGGTATTTCCTGGTGGTTTCTTCTTGGCGGGTATTTTGTTGCCGCCGAGTTCACCCATACGCTTCACGTATCTTTGAACCTGGCGGACACTGACGCCCGTCTGGAAAGAGATAGCCCGTGTGGAGTGTCCAGCCTTGTGGAGAGCTGAGATGGCTGCGATGTCATCCCGTGACAAGATCTGGTAGCGCACCATTGTCCAGGAAAACAGCTAAACAGCAGAGTAACTGCAAGCCAGTCTGGGGGGGTGGCGCGGGAAGCCAGCAAAAAAGCAGACCCCAGTCAGAGTGATTGACAGGTGCTTGTCACTTCTTCCCGCCATTGCAAGCTGCCCAACACCCAGGCTGAGATGCAAGATGTGTAATAATTCAATTTAAAGCACCCGATGCCCGCCAAGGAAAGCGCGCGCTTTTTGATCTTTCAAACGGACACCGTGGTCTCCGGCGACAATGTTTATGACGAGCACTGTATATATATATATATATATATATAGAGAGAGAGAGAGAGAGAGAGAGAGAGAGAGAGAGAGAGAGAGAGAGAGAGAGAGAGAGAGAGAGAGAGAGAGATATATATAGATATATATATATATATATATATATATATATATATATATATATATATATATATATATATATATATATATATATATATATATATATATATATATGGACTGAAGTAATTACTTACTTAGTAATTTTTAATGACCAACTGGGGAAAGGAGAATTACATAGAATTACATCGAAAATCAGACCACACAGACCCCATGGTCCAGACTAGGTGGTCTGTCCTTAAACGTAAGTGATTCTACATTAATCAGATGGCTCCAAAACGTTGCTTTTCTACTCTAGTTAATATTAAGTTGAAGGAAGTGACGGTCGAGCTTGTTTTTAAAGGGGTCAATCGTGTTACACTGGACCACTGATGGTGGGAGCTTATTTCATTCTCGCACTACAACGTTGGTGAAGAAAAATTTGGTGCAGTCTGAATTTACTTGTCTACATTTGAGTTTTATGCCATTGTTCCTCGTTCGCAAAGTGTCATTGATCATAAACAATTTTGTTCTGTCTACATTCGTGAAACCATTAAGTATTTTAAAACATTCGATCAGTTTTCCTCGGAGGCGACGCTTCTCAAGTGAGAACATGTTAAGGGTGGAAAGCCTTTCTTCGTAGGATTTGTTGCGCAAGGAAGGGATCATTTTTGTTGTTCGACGCTGAACACCTAATTTAGCAATGTCATTTGCATGGTGGGGAGACCAAAACTGTACCGCATATTCCAAGTGGGGTCTGACTAAACTATTGTAGAGCGGAAGTATTACATCTTTATTCTTGAATAAAAAGTTTCTTTTAATGAAGCCCAACATTCTGTTCGCTTTATTTGCTGCATCGATGCACTGATGTGAGAATTTGAGGTTTGACGCGATTTTGACCCCCAGGTCCTTAACGCATTGAACGCTTGTGAGTTTAACGCCGCGCATTTCGTAATCGAACTTCTTATTTTTTGTTCCAACTTGAAGGACCTGGCACTTGTCTACGTTAAAGGGCATCTCCCATTTATCCGACCAAGCTGAAATTTTGTGCAAATCCTCTTGGAGGCTTTGTCTGTCTTCGTCAGTGAGAACCGAGTTACCAATCTTTGTGTCGTCTGCAAATTTACTAATGCGATTTTTGAGTCCAACATCCACATCGTTGATGTAAATTATGAAGAGCACTGGGCCAAGAACCGAACCCTGAGGGACGCCACTAGTGACCGGCGCCCACTCTGAGTTAAATCCGTCAATCACAACTCTTTGTTGTCTGTTGCTCAACCAATTCGCGATCCATTGGTTTACTTGACCGTCAATACCTATTTGCTTTAATTTATAAAGTAATTTATGATGTGGGACTTTATCAAACGCTTTCTGGAAATCAAGATAGACTACGTCCAATGATTTGGTTACGTCACAAACTGAGAAGAGATCGTTATAAAAGGTCAATAGGTTTGACAGGCAGGATCTTTTGTTATGGAAGCCATGTTGTGAATCCCCAATTAATGAGTGGCTTTCGAGGTAACTCACAATTTTGTCTCTAATTATGCTCTCGAGTAGCTTACCTACAATTGAAGTTAGACTAATGGGTCGGTAGTTACCTGGTTTTTTTTTTTTTTTTTTTTTTGTCTCCTTTCTTAAAAATCGGTGTCACGTTTGCCTTTTTCTAATCCGAAGGGACGATGCCTTGTCGCAAGAACATATTGAATACGGTAGTGAGGGAGGAGAGTATTTCGCTCTTTGTTTCTTTAAGCAGTATAGGATATACTTTGTCGGGTCCGGGACTTTTATTTGTTTTAAGTGAATGGAGAGCTTTGAGGACTTCATCGGTTGTTATTTCAAAATTAGGCAATGCATGCTCGAGATTTACAATAGTACTGGTGTTGGTGGTAGTGGGAGGAAGACTGTTAGTATTAAACACCGAGGAAAAGTAATTGTTTAAGAGGTTTGCAATGTGTTGGCTGTCAGTCACTAGAGCACCGTCGCTGTTTGTTAAAGGTGCAATGCCACTTTTGATCGCCTTTCTGTTGTTTATGTAACTGAAGAAAGATTTCGGATTATTTTTACAGTTGGCTGCAATATTTTCTTCATATCTACGCTTTGCCTGACATACTAATCTTTTTACTCGTCGCCTGGCATCATTATAAAGTCTAATATTTTCGGGCGTGCTTTATTCTTTCTTTGACCTGTAAAACAATTTTCTCTCATTGACTGATTGTTTAATTTCGCTATTAAACCACGGTGGGCTTTTATTAGTGTTAATTCGCTTCTCGCACAAGAGGACGAATGTGTTCTGCTGAGTGAGTAAGTGATTTTTAAAGCTTAGCCAGGCTTCCTCTACGTTGCCGTCATCTGATAGTTGTATTTCTGTTAGTTTTTGTCGGATTTCTACGAAGTTAGCTCTTTTGAAATTGGGCACCTTTACTTTATTTTCAGTCACTGATGATTGAGCTCTAATGTCGACGCGCACTAATTTATGATCGCAAGAACCGAGGTGTTCTCCTACCGTGACATTACCGACCAGGTTATCTTGGGTCGTTATAACAAGGTCGAGTATATTATTTTGTCGAGTTGGTTCAGAAACCATTTGGCTTAGATAATTTTCTTCTAGAAATTCGATCATTCTATGTGACTCGCCTTCTGTACCTGACAGTGTCGCCCAGTCGATATGGGGGAGGTTAAAGTCTCCTAATATCAGTGAGTCGTTGTTATTAAGTGACTGCCTTAAGACGCTGTACATTTCAAGGTCGTCATCGAGTGATTGCCCGGGAGGTCTGTAGGTGACAGATATATTTAAATTGACTTTTGCAATGTTTATTCGCACGCACAAATGTTCAACGTTACTGTTTCTTGGTGTTTTGTCAGTGGGTTGCAAATAGCTTTTGACAAAAAGGGCGACGCCACCGCCTCTTCGGTTTACACGATCATTGTTGAAGAGTCTGTAGCCATCTATGTTGTATTCGGAACTTAAATCAATATTTGTGGTGTCGATAAATGTTTCGGTTATAGCAATTATATCAAAATTTTCTGTTAGAGCAAGACATCTCAGTTCATCAAATTTGTTTCTTAGGCTACGCGCATTGAAACAAAGGATTTTTAAGTTATCTAGAGGCTTGGTAATAGAGGTGGTGGTATTTGCGGGGTCACGGTTACGTGTTTGTTGAGATGCACGGCGCCTATTTACAAGGGCGGGGTGGAGGGACGTGGCTGAGGGTCGTTTTTGGATCGGATGGGACGTACTGCTTCGTTGAGGAGTCTTCCGAATCTGGCTGCCCCGATGGGAGACAGGTGTAATCCGTCCCTGTGGAAGAGCTCACTTTGTCCACAGAAATTGTCCCAGGCGTTGAAGAACTCCACGTCAAGCTCCCTACAAAGAGTCTGTAAGCGGTTGTTTAGGCTGAAGGCCTTACTGAAGAAGTCGCTCTCCGCCCAAGTCCGTGGTAGGGCTCCTGAAATCAAAATGTTAGGGGATTTAGACTTATACTGCTGGATGAGCCTACGGTACTTGTCCAGGAGTTCCTCAGACCGGGTCGTGGTGACGTCGTTCGCACCTGTGTGAATAACAAACAGTGAATCATTAGTAGCCTGGGAGGAGATGTCCTCAAGAGCTGCAGTTATATCGTCGATCCCAGGACCAGGATAGCAATAGTTCCGTCTTCGACGAGGAACTCTGCCGCAGAACTCAACGACCTGCTGGCGAATCATGGAGTCACCTACCAGGAAGGTGCTCTCCTGCTCGTCCTCCTCCTCGAGAATGGAAAACCTGTTGAAGCAATGGACAGGATAAATCGCTTGTCTGGCTGGTTTGGCTCCTCCATTCACGACGGTGAAGCCATCATGAGCGGTGCCACTAGCACCCTCCCGCTGCGTGGTGTTGTCCGCTGGTGTCGACGGTACCGCTGAGGGCAAGAGGGCGGTTGAAGAAGGGTTTGGCACCACAGCAACGTTAGCCTGGATGAATTCCTGTAAGGAGGCAACAGTGCGAGAAAGCTCTATTATTTTATTCTGACCTACTTCCATCTTCTCTTCTTGCTCCTGCAGTCTTGTCTCGAGATGCTGCCTGGAGAGACACAGTCGACAGACAGCAGAACGCCCTGTAAAAAAGTGAGCTGAAAAGCTACCGTTACAAGTACTGCACTTCTTAGGCGCCATCTTAGCTGAAAGTGATTAATGATTGCCTGAAATGAAAGAGATAAAACCACAAAGTGAAGGGGATTAGGAAAGGTGGTGAAGTGAGTGAGAGGGTGGTTAGGAAAAGAGGTAAAGTGGGAGAGAGGAGTAGTAGGAAGGGATGTGAGGTGAGTGAGATCAAGGAGGGTTAGGAAAGAGGTGAGGTGAGGTGGGTGAAGGGGTGGGTAAATAGGATGTGAAGTAAGGTGAGCGAGGGGGGGGGAGGGCTTAAAAATATGCGGAGGTGAGGGAGGAGTACGAAGGGTTAATCCTCTAGGGGATTTGTAGTGAGGAGAAGCAGAAGGGAGGTGAGGTGAGCGAGGGTTGGGGGGCTTAGGTGAGGTGAGGGAAAAGGGTGTAGGAAGGGTTAATCCTCTAGGGGAATTAAAGAGGGTGTAGTGAGGAGGAGCAGATTGAATCCTCAGGGAATTCCAAGGATGAGGTGTCGACACATCCAAATCACGCGTGAAAACACTCGGGAACACAACAACACACTCAAAACACACGAAACACTCAGAAACTCAAGCACAAGCACGATTAAACACCGTCAGTCACTCGCAAAAACACCGGAAACACAACAGCACACTCGAAACACTCTGAAACCCACGTAGAACACTCGGAAACAGCCAAATTACACGCAAAAACACCGGAAACACAACACACTCGAAACACTCTGAAACCCACGCAGAACACTCTGAAACAGCCAAATCACAAGCGAAAACACCGGAAACACAACACACTCGAAACACTCTGAAACCCACGCAGAACACTCTGAAACAGCCAAATCACACGCAAAAACACCGGAAACACAACAACACACTTGAAACACTGAAACCCACGTAGAACACTCGAAAACAGCCAAATCACACGCAAAAACACCGGAAACATAAATCAAAGAGGCAACCACAGGCAGACACTCGCAGAAACCACAAACGAACAAACACTAAACACGTGTCGGGAAATCACAGGCAACACACAAGGTCCACAAGCAAGAACACACACACACACGTGAAAGCTAACGCAAACCCAAATAGCACAACGAAAACACAGGGTTGACAAGGCGTGCAGCGCGGGTAAGCTAGGCTGTGGTGCACAGCGGGGAGGACACGTCCGTCTCTCAGGAGAGGTCAGGAGTGAGAGAAATGAACTAAGCATGTTAGGGGAGAGCCGGTATGATTCGGACAGTGGGATGGTCCGTGAATGTGCAAAACTTTGTTGCCTTGGCCCACAAAAGGACAACCACGCCCCCAGAGCTGTTATTTTCGATGCAAGTCCTATTTTATGTTTTTCTGCATCTCGTATGTAATATTTTCAGGGTGTATCATAAGCTCTCGCTTCAAAAACGTGCCAATTAGCGAGATGTAAATTATTTCGGTGACGCAGCGATGCACGGCGAAGGTATTGCCGTATAACATAATCACCCAGCTCTCGTGCTGGAAAAGGAGTGTGACCACACATTTGCTTTTTTATAGTCGTGATGATTCGGACGGTTGATTTTTTCATGATTTTTATAAAACTTATATGAATTTAAACATTATAGTAGCATCTTCCATTTAGCGTAACCCGTTTCTGGGTCGTGATCTGTAGAGTCCCTCATAGAGTCCCGACAACCTAAGATTTGGACGCCATTATTGGCCCTGTGTTTTCGCCGCGCTTTTCAAACACTAGCACACGGTCTCGCGGCGAAGACAGGGCCAATAATGGCGTCCAAATCTTAGGCTGTCGGGACTCTATCTATCAAGGGACTCTACAGATCATGACCCAGAAACGGGTTACGCTAAATGGAAAAGGCTATTAGTGTTGCAACGGTTATATAAAGGTTAATTTGGTTGATTTATATTCAGATATTATGCTTGTGAGAAGAGAAGGAAGCCATAATACCAAAAATTTTGAGATGTTTCTTGTAGTTCTCCTTTTATTTATTTCCCCTCTAAATATTGAGAGGATACTTTGTCCTTATATAAATGTTTTGTAGAAGATATAATCTTGTTTATTAGCCAATCAAACTTAAGTTATATTAATATTATGACGAGTATCATGAGTGTCCGTACCATCCCACCTCCCAGGCCGAACCATCACCACGGGTGGGGATGGTTCGGACGATTTAGAAACTTGTCTTTCACCACCTACATCTGAAAACTGGAAATAGCTACGAGTGTCATATTAGCAGCCTAAAGAGCCAAAGGATGGAGGAACATTTTGAGATCAACAAAATTACACTATTACTTAAACTTCTTTTTCTAAAAATATTTTTCTAAAAAGTGTCCGAATCATACCGGCTCTCCCCTACACATTATAATGCAATTTGGCATTTAATTAAATAATTCAGCAATGGAATAAAAACTTCTATTTTCATGTCAGAATCTTTATTGTAGACTTTCCTGTTTACATGTTATTTGTGGAATAGTTACCATCTATGTGTCTACATCACAATTTGTGAAGTTGATGCACAGAGTGATAGGCTAATAACCTGGAATACGATTTGTGAGTGCCAGGTTAAATAAGAGTAACAGTGAGACTTTGACATTTTTACCAAATTAGCACCAAAATGTTATAGAGTGATGCCCATACTGAAGAATTCAGCCAGGTTTACAGTTGTTGACACTTACAGAGGGGAACCTGTCATGCAGGCCAGGGATTGAAAGTTGTGCGCCCGGCACCGTCTCGTTGCAGACTGACTCGGTCCCACTCCCAGGTAACGGACCCAGCCTTTGAAGGCAGCGTGACGTCATTGCGTGAATCCGACGAGATTTTCGCGGGAAGTGGCCAGACTTGTTATAATTAGACTTTGGTTTTACCATTCTCGGTCCTGGACCCACACTATCTCGTAGCAGTTGGAGCGGTGCTGCCCGTCCACTACTTTGTGACCACAGAACGGATTGACGGCGCTGTGCGAAATCTTGAAGCCGAAACAGTCCAGAAGTTGAAAGTATTCCCAGAAGACTTTGTAACTTCGTCTAAGCTCTGAAAAATATATATGATCTTGAATATCCATTACAAGTTAAAAAAAAATGTTAAGCCTACAGTTTGACGTTCTAGTCAGTCCAACTGAATAAGAGAAAAAAAAGACGTCGCATTGTCTTCAGGAATTTATCAGTCGAATGACGAGTAAGAGGAGAAACAACTTGAGATTAGCCAGTAAAAGACGCAGCAATCTGTAGCCTCCGTCTGGCAGAGGAGGGCGGCCCTTCCCACACAGGAACACTACCTATAAGATTGGGGTCCATGTGAATCTCCATCGCTATCATCTTGACGTTCTTCAGCAGGTTGGGAGTCTTCCCAAAAACATCCCCAAAGAAAGCGACTTCGGATCCCTCCACATCAATCTTGAGGATGTCAATGATGCTGTTGAGGTGGCCGAGCCCCGCGAGGATGTTGGCGTAGCGGTCCACCTGCGGGTGCAGCGATGGTTGTCACGGGCCTGGCAATATCTCTCTCTCCTGTAGGTATGTATGTATATTAAATGTAGCCGTAATACAGTAAAATGCATCAGGTCGTGCGTGATTGGCTGCTGGGCTGACGGGAGGAGGAACATTGAGAACAGGAGATGGGGAAGTCAATTACGGTGTTAAAAATTACTGGCGGCGGAGACGCGGAGTAGGCTACGGCGTTGGGCCCCGGTTTAACAGCCTTACCTTCTTCTTGGCCTGCGGGTCAGTGTTGGTGAGGGCGCCGATGCCCAGGTTGAAGAAGCTGATTCTGGCGGTGCGGTTGTGATTCTCCTTTTTGATGGTTGGGTCGAAGGCAAACACCTGCAGGAAGTCGGCCGTATGATTATGCGATTATGGACAAGTCGGGGCTACACAGCAGACACAAGGCACAAGAGAATTAACACATGGGGCCAGGCGGCCTACACATGGTAGCTCCCGAACACGTGATTTGCAGTCACTTTCTTGTCTATAAATACCTCAAGTCTTAAATTGAACATTTTTATCGCGTTTCGTTAGTTAAACATCTGCTTAATATGTTCCATTTATTCACACCCCAGTACTGTAATTGGCCCCCTCCTTCCTGAAGCTTATTTTTCCAGTTTGTACCCACCGCTGCGGGTCCCAACTTCTCCGTGTGAGGACCCTTCAACGCCGCCTTTCTATCCACAGACCCGTTTCAATCTTTTAACGCTTCATAATTCCAAAATAAGAGCGAATTCTCATCATCTGCTCTGAAATTTCTTAATGGACTCTTTCATGAAATGTTTGGAGTTGACACTTGTCCTTCCTGAGTAGTGATCGGCGTACCTACTATCTGTATCAGTCTGTTGCTTTAACTATCGCACTCTCGGAATGTAAAGGCACTCTTGGCAAACTTCTGTAGAGTGATTGGCAGCTACGGGTGAACGGCGTATGTGCTGTTTGTATACGTTTGTTTGTTTTGACTATCGCACTCTCGGAATGTAAAGGCACTCTTGGCAAACTTCTGTAGAGTGATGGGCAGCTACGGGTGACCGGCGTATGTTCTACTCGCATCAGCGTTAAGTCGTCTCACACTCGGGAATATCACCGCTCGTAGCAAATTACTGCAAAATTACAGGAAATGAATCTCGGGCGTGAATCTCAGACGGCATGTGGCATTAAGGTGCCTTCCGTCTGGTGTACTCTTCCTGCAACTGTGGCCGCCTAGGAGGGGAGCAACTGCACCTTTCTGGAACTGAATTTATTTTTTTATCTTTTTGTCTTTTTATAAGAGGATATTATTGAAGGCGCTTTTCCTCCTTTTTTTTAATATCACTTTTGAATTGTCTACCGTCCAAAAACCCCAGTACCAGTTTTTGTTCCCTGGGGATTGGGATGGCGACCACCTTCCTTTTCTATTTTTTTTATCAGAAATAATCAATCAAAAAACTTACCGTGCAGCCCAGCTTCCTATCGACTTCGTCCTCGAATGACCAGTCTCCCCCAATGCCGAAGGAGAAGACCAGACATTTCAAGGGAATCACTTTGAATTTCTTGTCCACACAAACCCATTTCTCGCCGTCGGTGTAGCGACTCTTGGCTAGCAAACGGCCTCCCAGCATCAGCTGTTGAAGACAGAAGTATGGCATGACTCGGGACTACATTGGGATCTTTTGCTATTAACTCCTTCCTCTATTTTCCAGAGCAACTTCGTACAACCTAACCCCACCGTGTGAAGTCCTAACCTCACTAAACAACGTGACCAAACCCCTCCAAGAAAAGTAACCCACCCTCACTAAGTAACATAAGCTCACTACATAATGTAACCAAACCCCGCCAAGGGAAGGAACTGAATCTCACCCAGATACAGTAACCAAACTCCCCCAAGTAAGAGTAATGTAACCCCCAAGTAAAGTAACCTAACTCCATCATGTTGGATAACCAAGTTTACCAAGCACAGTAACCTCAGAGCTCCAAGTAAAGAAACCTTAAACCCACCAAGTAAACTACCCCGACTCTGCCAATAAACTGACCTACCTTCGTCAAGTAGAGTAACCTGCTATCACGTTAAATAGTTGTCAAAATGCAGCCATGCAGCGTCTGCTGCTGTTATTGTCGTTCTGTATTGCTCGTGTTGTTCCGCCGTCCTCGTTGCTCGTGTCGGTGCAGTTGCCTCATTGTCAAGGCCACGCGTCCGCAGACTCACCTGTGTGTCGCAGCGGACCAGCGGCGTTTGGATGTAGTCGAAAAGCTGGCTGAGGTTGGTCATCTCCCGCAGCGCACACTTCTTTTCCCCTTGAAGGAAAGGGGAGTCACAGTCATGTTCGAGAGGTGCATTGGTAGTCTTTTAAGAATCACTAGTCCACTTTGGAAGCTGAATTCATCTAACTTAACCCATTTCTGCGAGTCCCATCTTTACTATGTTCAGTAGTTAATCGGTATATCCATCGCTAATTGCTTTTACCCAGTTTAAAACATGTCCAAATATATGTGTCATTCTTCAACACACACACACACACACACACACACACACACACACACACACACACACACACACACACACACACACATATACACACACACACACACACACACACACACACACACACACACACACACACACACACACACACACACACACATATACACACACACACACACACACACACACACACACACACACACACACACACACACACACACACACACACACACACACACACACACACACACACACACACATATACACACACACATATATACACACACACACACACACACACACACACACACACACACACACACACACGGCTGTCAGGGCCGGTGCTGTCCTGGGGTCGGATTATTGTATTAATAAAGACTAGTAAGGGTACTCGCAGGGGGTCGCCTCATGCGATTACTTATCTGAGCAAACTACTTGCAAGACCTCGCGTAGGAGGAGGAATTACACTTTGTTCTTTTTACTATTAGAGGCCGAACTATAGCCTGTGTGATGAACATTTGTGTTGTAGAAGTTATTCTGTATTAGTCATGTTAAAGCGTACAAATTCTAGGTTTGTTTAACTAGTTCGCTGTATTTAAAAGGAATATGGGCCGACTAGTCAAGCCGCTGCACGCCACCCTCCACCCAAATGTGCTTAAGGGTCTCGAACACCTCTAGATCCAAATTTCACTCAATTTTGACCAATTTCATTTTTATGCTTTATGTGTTCCCTTAGAGTAGGAGAGTTATGTAGTAACAGGAAAATCCATTTATTGGTCCCCATACCCATTCCACGCCCCTCCATCCCCCCTCCCCCATATCAAAATTTTGCATATTTACTTTATTGTAATATACTAATACTTAAATGCATCCCAAATATATATTGTATTCATCCACTGGGAAACCCACAGCGTGGAGCTTGGTACAAAAATAGAGGATCAAGTGTCTTATCAGTGTGTGTGCGAGCGTGCGTGGGTCCCAAGGGATGTAGACATCTTCAATGCAGACTCTCTACTCCTACTGAACGCCTATCTGATGTTTATTTGTTTCCCATTTCTTCTTATGAACGTCCAAACTTGAGGGGGGACGAAAATAAAGAGAGTACCTTGTGGTTTTTGATGTTATAACTTTTGATATCTAATATCTGAAAACATGCTTTTTCTCCTGTCTTGGCAAACTACACATACAGTTTCTGCATGATTCCTTTCAAACTTGCCACACTTGCAAATTGATTACATAGTCACCTTGATACTGAAGGAAAAAGAGATATGATGGTATATGTCGCTTGTGAAACATTTTTTTCATGGTGGCTTGATGGAGATGTATTTCAAGCTTGCATTTCTCACCTTTCTAGCATTCATAAAGGAATTATATTCTTTATTTTTATTGAAAAATAGTGTAGAAAGGCACATACGGAAGCATTTTGCGATATCATAATTTTGATGATTTTGTTTGACTCGGGGAAGAAAGTCGGTGAAAAAAATCGGGAAAAATACTATTTATTGTCCAATAAACTTGAAACTTGGTCAAACTATGTAAAATGTCACGGGTAAAACGATGGTAAAGAGATATTAGTGCTTAAACAGACCTGGGCCAT
>NW_026111130.1:25000-34483 GCF_024679095.1 Eriocheir sinensis | reverse complement strand
GGTTCAAAGCTGCACTGGACAGGTTCCTTAAGGCAGTGCCCAATGAACCACCAGTGCCAGGCTATACAGCAGTCTGCACAGCAGCCTCATATTCCATACCGGACCAAGTGCGGTTGAAGAAGCAAGACGCCAGCAACTTCCAAAACAGCTGTGGACCACCACGACTGTGAGGCACAAGACCTCTAGACACAAAAAGTAAACTAAGTAAGTAAACAACCCTTGCCCCCGACGCAGCGCCACCTCGACGAGCCCCACGCAACCCCAACAAGCTACTCTCCATATCAGACCCTATGACATGCCGTTTTTCGCAAATATCTTTCAAACAAAGACTCGGATCAGCATGGGACTTTGGCACAGATTGTTTCACACACTCCGCTAATTTTTGACGCTATTGTGCAATGCCAGATGCGGTTAATTATGGCGTTTACTCCTGACTGTGATGGCAAAACCTGCGTGAGCCACTTACACATTCGAACAAGTGAGGCGTGACGTATTTGTGACGTGTATCCACCACCTACCTTCACCCCTGGCTTCCCCTACTCCCATCCCTCCCTTTCCCTACCTCCTACCCTCTCTCTCCCACAAACACTTATGCTGTACACGAGATTTGAATCCATGCACACGTATGACTTGAATTAATGGCAGATAAATATAAATTTTATCCCGTCTGCACCAGCATCAACAGTGATGACGAGGATGACCTGTTTGTCGATGGTGATGAAAGTTGAAGTAACATAGCCTATGTGGTCAGTTATTTACTGCCATCATATACTCGCTATCTATTTTGTTTTTCTATGACTTTTTAACATATCTACATGAACACATCGTATGGCAGTCTTTTCCTAACATCAGAATAAATTATTAATATATTTCTCCAATTTCGTTTCACGTTTTTATTCTGCAATGAATTCCCGCTTCAATTCCACTGTTATTCCTTTCCGTCTCTTACGCGATTTCCTATAAATGATCAAGCGTCAGCTCAGGGGTGGATCCAGAAAATCAATTTGGGGGGCCCGCTGGTAAAATTTAATAAGTTAGCGACAGCCTCAAAACAGTGAAGACCAATGGATAGTGATGGCGGTTCTTTGCTTAAAATCCGCACCTCCCGAGCAATCGACGCATATTTGACATATGCTTTTTTCTTGTATCTATATATGTAGTGCAATCAATATTTAAGCTGGCAAGCAATAACAAGAAACAATTTAAATTGTACATCCGACCAGTAAAAATGCAGATCTGAACAGTTAGAAATCGTCAAGAAAACTAAACGTTTATTTCGATATGTAAGCAGCAAGGGTGATCATAATACAGGGCATATATGAATAACAAACCTAACCTTTACAAAAAAATAGCTAATATGTAAAATTAGACAGTAGACAGCAGAAGGAACCTTGTGTCCTTCAATGCCTCAAAAACTCAATTTCTCCACCTACCAACACGACACAATCTTCCAAACACCTATCCCCTATTCTTCGACAACACTCAGCTGGCACCTTCTTCAACACTAAATATGCTCGGTCTATCCTTAACTCAAAATCTCAACTGGAAACTTCATATCTCCTCTCTCGCTAAATCAGCTTCCTCGAGGTTGGCGTTCTGTATCGTCTCCGCCAGTTCTCCCCCGCACAGTTGCCATCCATATACAGGGGCCTTGTCCGCCCTCGTATGGTGTATGCATCTCATGTGTGGGGGGGGCTCCACTCACACAGCTCTTCTGGACAGAGTGGAGTCTAAGGCTCTTCGTCTCATCAGCTCTCCTCCTCCTACTGCTAGTCTTCTACCTCTTAAATTCCGTCGCGATGTTGCCTCTCTTTCTATCTTCTATCGCTATTTTCACGCTGACTGCTCTTCTGAACTTGCTAACTGCATGCCTCCCCCCCTCCCTCGGTCCCGCTGCACACGACTTTCTACTCATGCTCATCCCTATACTGTCCAAACCCCTTATGCAAGAGTTAGCTAGCATCTTCACTCTTTCATCCCTCACGCTGGTAAACTCTGGAAAAATCTTCTTTCATCTGTATTTCCTCCTGCCTACGACTTGAACTCCTTCAAGAGGAGGGTATCAGGACACCTCTCCTCCCGAAATTTACCTCTCTTTCGGCCACCTTTTTTGATTCGTTTTTTTAGGAGCTGCGAGTAGCGGGCTTCTTTTATTATTGTTTCCTTTTTTTGTGCCTTGAGCCGTTTCCTTTGTTGTAAAAAAAAAAGCTGAAGATAAAAAGGAATTCTTATAGGGCTTTTTTTACGTACATGGGATTGAGGTAACACATTTGTAAAGATTGGCTGATCTAAAGAAATATATTTACAAATTCCCAAGTATTCAACAAGTGCCTCACTAAGCAAAGAGTAGTCGTCGTTTTTTTTTTGCCGAATTTGCTTATCACTCTCTCGACTGAAATGGGGATATCATAGTGGACACAGAGGAGGGCAAGTCCGTTCAGGCACTCTTGGGCGACGGTACTCCTCAGACAGGTTTTCAGCCTTTTCAATGCTGAGAAAGACCTCTCGGCTTCCGCGTTGGAGACTGGAAGCGTCAACAGACTTTTCAAGAGAATGGCGGGATTGGGGAACATGCTGGTGTGTGCCTGGGCTTTTTTGATAGTTTGGAAGATCAGAACAGATAATGCCCAGCGCTCCGCTTCCACCTTCACGAGTGTCAAGGATTCGATGTCGAGCTCGTAGAGCTTCGCTGCTTGAAGCACAGCCGCAACATCCGTTTCGGGGCCTTTTAGGAGTTGCTTGAGCTGAAGTGCGACAGGCACTGTGTCATCGCCGAACCGACTCTTCAACTCAGCCAAGACGTGGTCCATGAACGGAATGTACACCGCCCGGTGGTAGTACTCCTCAGCAATCTCGCACGGAACATTTGATCGCTGGGTCTGTCGTCCACAGAGTCGTGGCACAGGGATGGTGTCATGCGATGACCCCACCTCGACCAAAAGCTTTTCCACTTTCATGAACACGTCGTGGAAATGATTCTCAGCATCTGCTCTGAACTTGGCAAAAATGGTATCGATGCGACGCATAGGCTGACACCAGGTCGCCATCTTTTCTCTGAAGAGTTCGGCTTGGCTCGAGAGTATGCGCCAATATACACTCCACTACAACCAGTCCAACGAGAAAGTGGGGAACACGTATGGCGATGAGAACGAGCCCAGTGGTGGTGTCAAGTTCTTCCTCGAGAAAAACAGCGATGACAGGCAGAAATTCAACGAAACAAACCCAGCACTGCGTCATGCCTCTCAATGCACCTGGTGGGGCACAGGAGAACAAGCTGTTCGTGCTTGGCCGAGGTAAGCTTGACCACCTTGATCTGTGAAGCGGAGAGAGCTCATATTCGAAGAATGAACGAAGTTGTACACCTCGGTCAGTGTTTGAAGAGCGATCTTCACTTCCTTGACGTCACACGCCTTCGTCAGTACTAGATTCTGCCGGTGGTTAAAGCAGTGGATTGGCTTGGCCAGGGTGTACTTCTTCATGAGTACCTCGGCACACCCTTTGAATTGTCCCATCATGGCACTTGCTCCATCGAAACCAAGTCCCCTGCACTTGGCCATGACCAATCCGAGGTCTTCAACGGTGCGCAAAAAGGAGCCAGGCTAAACCTTAACCGGTGAGGTCTTGGGCGTGCACGAAGGCAAGAAAGTCTTCCCTTATTTCCTCTTCGAAGTGCCGAATGATGATAGTGGCCTGCACTAAAATTCACTTTCTGCTTGCATGTGAGGAATGAGTTCACAAAGACTTTTTCCTAGGCCTTTGAATGTTGCTCTATAATATTCAATATACGATTCCGGAACTTATATACTGAAAATAAATAAAGAAAATCCTGAGTTCTCCAGAAATGCAACAGAAAGGTACCAGTTTTCGTCTTGACTTCTGAAAGTGGCCATTTTAGCAGATGGGGGGGGGGGGGGGTTCCGATACCCCAGGCCCCTTCCCCCCGTGGGTACGGCGTAGTACGGCCCTGTACGAGTATATAGATTGTTAGATGAGTGCGGGGCTCATAAGAGCGCGGGGCCCTTGTCCCCCTTTTTTTCAAAAAGGGGGACAAGTCTCATCCAGGAAACTATCGACCAATTAGCCTGACATCGATTGTGTGTAAGTTAATGGAGACTATCATTCGCGACAATATGGTGAAATTCTTCGAAGAAAATAATATAATAAATAATTCGCAACATGGCTTACGTAGTAAACGTTCGTGTTTAACTAACTTACTTGATTTTTTTCATAATATTTTTGAGGTGTTCGATGAAAGCAGATCAGTAGATATCATATATCTGGATTTTCAAAAGGCATTTGATAAGGTCCCCCACCAACGATTGCTCAGCAAACTACTGGCGCACGGTATCTCGGGTAACATTCACAATTGGCTTGTGGACCTTCTGAGCGGAAACAGAGAGTAGTTCTAAACGGTGTTACATCTTACTGGTTCGATGTCAGAAGCGGCGTACCTCAAGGATCAGTGCTTGGCTCCATGCTCTTCTTAATGTATGTTAATGATATCGATGATGGGCTTACTTGCAAAGTATCAAAATTTGCTGATGACACAAAAATTGCTAGTAAAGTAACTGTGACACTCGACGAAGAAGCTTTACAATCAGATCTAGATCGACTTGCACGCTGGGCCAATCAATAGCAAATTAAATTTAACGTTGACAAATGTAAAGTGTTGCCCATCGGAAAAAAAAAATCGCGTTCGGTACGTAATGAATGGTCAACAACTCTCTGCAGTAAGTAAAACAAATGATCTTGGAATCACTATACCAAGCGATTTAAAGCCCGGTCAGCATTGTTCAGAGGTAGTTAAAATTGCAAACAAATTGGTTGGCTCCATCGGACGAGTCTTTAATAATAAATCGGAAACAGTAATATTAAAACTGTTTAATTCCTCGTCTGTGTACAGTTTTGGTCTCCCTATTACAGAAAATACATAAAAAAGTTGGAACGGGTTCAACGAAGAGTAACAAAGATGATTCCAAGGTTGAAAAATTTATCATATGAACAAAGGCTTAAAGAAGTAAATTTATTCAGCCTATCAAAATGAAGAATGTGAAGCGATCTAATAGAAGTGTTTAAAATGTTTAAAGGATTCAGTGATATTAATGCGTAAGATTACTTTACAATTGATCGATCAAATAGAACAAGAAGAAATCACAATTTGAAGATAAGTGGTAAAAGATTTTCGTCGCATGAAGCTAAACACTTCTTCAATCGAGTTGTTAATGTTTGGAACTCTCTACCTTGTGATGTCGTTGATAGTACAACAGTTACGGCCTTCAATAATAGATTAGACAAGTATTTTGAATCCAACCAGCAACTAAGATATTATTCACTGTCATAATAACGTTAAGTTCTTTCGAATACTGGTGTCCTTGTCCGCTTTTATCGCCCGGTTAGTGGTACCATTAATGGTAATTCTTTCCTCTTTCCTACATAATTTCCATGCAGTTTTTCCATGCTGCATGGTTCTTTTTCCTTTCGTGCCAGCTTTGGCTGGAGGGATGGGGGGTGGGGAGGAGCCTTCGCCTTTGCTGTCCCTCATTTTCCACCTTTGATTAGATAGTTAGTGTACCTTGTCACAAACAGCCTCGTAAGGACCATCAGGTCTGCTGTTGTTTGTCCTTTCTTTGTGTTCATATTGTGTTCCTTTGTGCTCGTTGTGCCCTGGCCCTGCAGGAGAGTGAAAAATTACATCAGGCACCGAAAAAAAATAATCTTGCCTGAGCATCCCGTCCACCTCCGCATAGTAAGGCCCAAGGAACCTATAGAAGAGGATTTTTTTAAAGTTTGGAGGACAGCGTCCAGAGCTATCTAGCGGCGGCCGGCTTAGCTCCCCAGCTCTCTAGCTTTTTAGGGGTCTTAAATATATTTTATGTTTTCTCAATTCATGGGTATTTCAAATATTTTAATGATCCTAATATTTTTTTGGGGGGCCCAGTCCATCTGGCTCCCCACCCCCGTATCCGCGCCTGCATATGCCTACAGCCGACGACACACTCCGTATTATAGCTGCAGCACATTATAAGCGAGTCAGTTCTGTACCGACTATCCGCATACAATCGAGATTATCTCCGGGGGGGGGGGACGGAGATTTTTGGGGGGGCCCGGGCCCCCGGGATCCCCCCCTGTATCCGCCGCTGCGTCAGCTACGTGCTTCATACCTTCATACGCTCAACGTAACCTGTGGGAAGGAGGGTCATATACTCCTACAACTTTCAACGGTTGTATCATTGTCAAACAAACCTCACACAGCACTTAAGCAACATTCAGTTACGCTGGAACAGGAATCAGGGTCGTGTGCATCACACGACCTTGAACACCCTACCATACACCCTACCATACTTAGCATATACTTTCGAGTTATCCGCCATTGTAGACAAGAGAGAGAGAGAGAGAGAGAGAGAGAGAGAGAGAGAGAGAGAGAGGAGGAGGAGGAAGGGAAAGGGAGGGATGGGAGTAGGCCAGTAGGGGAAGCCAGGGGTGGAGGTAGGTGGTGGATACACGTCACAAATACGTCACGCCTCACTTGTTCGAAGGTGTAAGTGGCTCACGCAGGTTTTGCCATCACAGTCAGGAGTAAACGCCATAATTAACCGCATCTGGCATTGCACAATAGCGTCAAAAATTAGCGGAGTGTGTGAAACAATCTGTGCCAAAGTCCCATGCTGATCCGAGTCTTTGTTTGAAAGATATCTGCGAAAAACGGCATGTCAGAAGGTCTGATATGGATAGTAGTTCCCATTAGAGCCGCACCGACCGTTATAAGCACAGCACCGTCCCCACTCTAGTCAAGCTTTTTAACCACCATTGATGTTTTACTAGTCATTTGTTTTACTAGTCACTTTTATCATTTTCCTTTTAAGTATGATTTCCCCCAGTTTTACCATTGGGTATGTTTTCCATTGTATTTTATATTTTCTCTTTTATAATATTGCACAAAGCCTTTACATTGTCAAGGACATTGGTGCTCTTTTACAGTTCTATTACTATTTCTATTTTTTGATCTTCGATTCTGATATGTATTTTCAGCCGTTTGCTGCATGTGACACTGAATAAACCGTTAATTATTATTACACACACACACACACACACACACACACACACACACACAAACACACACACTTGCCCTGGGAGTTTAAAAAGACGACTGACTGGCGAGCCGTGTGAGGAGGAGGAGGAGGAGGAGGAGGAGGAGGAAATATACATAGGAATACATAGGAAGAACAGACACCAGAAGACCTATCAGTCTATGAAGAGGGTGTCTGTTTACTACCGCTACTACTAGTAATCTACGTGTGGTACGACAGGACAGAATAGATGAAGGCTCCTCCCCACCCACCTCTCTCTCTCTCTCTCTCTCTCTCTCTCTCTCTCTCTCTCTCTCTCTCTCTCTCTCTCTCTCTCTCTCTCTCTCTCTATATATATATATATATATATATTTTTTTTTTTACAGCAAAGGAGACAGTTCAAGGGCACAAAAAAAGTAAACATTAATAAAAAAAAGCCCGCTACTCGCTGCTCCTAAAAAGAATCCAAAGAGGTGGCCGAAAGATAGGTCAGTTTCGGGAGGAGAGGTGTCCTGATACCCTCCTCTTGAAAGAATTCAAGTCGTAGGCAGGAGGAAATACAGATGAAGGAAGATTGTTCCAGAGTTTACCAGCGTGAGGGATGAAAGAGTGAAGATGCTGGTTAACCCTTGCATAAGGGGTTGGACAGTATAGGGATGAGCATGAGTAGAAAGTCGAGTGCAGCGGGGCCGCGGGAGGGGGGGAGGCATGCAGCTAGCAAGTTCAGAAGAGCAGTCAGCGTGGAAATATCGATAGAAGATAGAAAGAGAGGCAACATTGCTGCGGAATTTAAGAGGTAGAAGACTATCAGTATGAGGAGGAGAGCTGATGAGACGAAGAGCCTTAGCCTCCACTCTGTCCAGAAGAGCTGTGTGAGTGGAGCCCCCCCACACATGACATGCATACTCCATACGAGGGCGGACAAGGCCCCTGTATATGGACAACAATTGTACAGGGGAGAAGAACTGGCGGAGAAGGTACAGAACGCCCAGCCTCGAGGAAGCTGATTTAGTAAGAGATGAGATATGAAGTTTCCAGTTGAGATTTTGAGTTAAGGATAGACCGAGGATGTTTAGTGTTGAGGAAGGTGATAGCTGGGTGTTGTCAAAGAATAGGGGATAGTTGTTTGGAAGATTGTGTCGAGTGGATAGGTGGAGAAACTGTGTTTTTGAGGCGTTGAAGGACACCAGGTTCTTCTTGCCCCAATCGGAAATAATAGTAAGGGCTGAGGCTAAGCGTTCTGCAGCCTCCAGCCTTGAGTCGTTAAGTTCCTGAAGGGTGGGTCTTCTATTAAAAGAAGTTGAATAATGCAGAGTGGAATCATCGGCGTAGGAATGGATAGGACAGTTCGTTTTGGAAAGAAGATCATCAATGAACAACAGAAAAAGAGTGGGAGATAGGACAGAACCCTGTGGGACACCACTGTTAATAGATTTAGGGGAAGAACCGTGACCGTCTACCACGGCAGAAATAGAACGGTCAGAAAGGAAACTGGAGATAAAGGTACAGAGAGAAGGATAGAAACCGTAGGAGGGTAGTTTAGAAAGCAAAGATTTGTGCCAGACCCTATCAAAAGCTTTTGATATGTCCAGCGCAATAGCAAAAGTTTCACCGAAACGGCTAAGAGAGGATGACCAAGAGTCAGTTAAGAAGGCTAGGAGATCACCAGTAGAACGCCCCTTGCGGAACCCATACTGGCGATCAGATAGAAGGTCAGAAGTGGAAAGGTGCTTTTGAATCTTCCGGTTAAGGATTGATTCAAAAGCTTTAGATAGACAAGAAAGTAAAGCAATAGGACGGTAGTTTGAGGGATTGGAGCGGTCACCCTTCTTAGGTACAGGCTGTATGAAGGCATACTTCCAGCAAGAAGGAAAGGTAGATGTTGACAGGCAGAGGCGAAAGAGTATATAGGAATACATAGGAAGAACAGACACCAGAAGACCTATCGGTCTATGGAGGTCTACGAGGAAGAGGAAGAGGTGGAGGAGGAGGAGGAGGAATACATAGGAATACATAGGAAGAACAAACACCAGAAGACCTATCGGTCTATGGCGAGGGTGTCTGTTTACTAACGCTATTACTAGTAATCTACGTGTGGTAGGACAGGACAGAAGAGATGAAGGCTCCTCCCCACCCACCTCTCCCCCCGGCAACGTGCCGGCAGGAAATAGTTAGAAGAGAACACCATGTACCTTTAAGGAAGAAAGGGACATGGAAATTTTACAGTAAAGAGAGAAATAAGAGGAAACTACTACCCTTAACTTACACTACTGGTAACCTAAGCTATGGGGGAAAATGACTTCATTACATAAGAATAAAAGAACACAGAAACACAAGGAGAATGGAAGAGGACGAGTGGCCTACACAGGGCAGCCTCAGGATCCCCCCTAATACTCACGATGGGTGAGGTGTAGTT
>NW_026111130.1:0-20000 GCF_024679095.1 Eriocheir sinensis | reverse complement strand
GCACTCAAAACCGTTACTGGAAAGCTCTGCGATGCCGAGTTTGCCAGTCGTAGAAATGTTTTGGTTTACGCTGTAAATGCTATTGGCTGTGACGCGTTTGGTCTCATCAAGGACTTGCATCAAGTGTATCGTCATGAAAGTGTATATAGTCGCAGGAAGCGACTGTACAACCTTTCGAGATCGATGGTAAGCACCCGAGACGAGCCAGGGACCTTGATCGTGCAAGAACCATTGGGAACGGACAAATCTCCGACTCTTATCGCCTGTGTGACGCAGTTCGGTTGGGGAGCATCGATTGAGGACAACGTCAAGGCAATGCAGGCCGCTAACAAATCGCACGACTGGCACTACGTCGAAGGCCTGAAAGAAGACACCAAGATCAATCGCCGACATCATTTCAAGACCTGCATGAAAAAGTTAGTCACGCTGGCCATGGGACATAAGGACATGGAAAAAATTATTATTGCCGAAGGAATGGGTTGCCGTGGAAAATTGGATGAGGAGTGGCGTGAATACTATCTGCCTGCAATAGAGACGCTCGCTACCAGACTGGAACCTTTTGGCATTCAAACTGTTCTTGTTTGTACACTCGAATAAAAGTACTCCGAATATTGTGTATATATGTCATCCTGTGTTAGTTTACGAATCAGTTACTAGCTAGCCATGGCGGGAGATGAACATTATATATATTTGACTAATTTAGGGAACAGGGATATTTTTCCGGATAATAGACCCCATCAATTTGTAAATAGACTTAACCCTCCTTTACTCCTTGACCCAAATAAGGATTATGAAATAGCCATGGTGAACTGCTTGTATCCTAAAACGTTTTATAGTATACCCAAGCACGATTTTTCAGCCCGCATTGAAATTTATGCGAGTGCACACTTTCAACCCGATCATACTTACTTATTGTATACTTTCGTTCCCCAGAGCAACATCTTGGCTGGTGATACCAGGTACATGATTCATGTTATCAATAGCGATCTGTCCCTTGCTCTTGCAAAGCTTCTCAAGAGTTACTATACACATTACTTTAAGGGTGAGGAATTCTTATTTAGCTATAATAAATTGTTACGGAGGACAGATCTAATTGTTCGCAAGGGTATCTGCACGAGTGATGATCACTTTTGTAAACTCAGTCTTAAATTCGGATTCCGAATGGCACAGTGTCTAGGATTTGCACATACCATGGATTATACTTTTATGAGTCCGATGATCTCAATGTCAAGAATCTTACATACATACCCGCCCCTTTCCCCACGCCAAGACGGTGGGGTTGACTTCATTGATCTATGCCGAGTGCGTAACCCCCACGATGTATGGTGGGCAAATGGTAAATCTATTAGATGCAGTTACCATGGAAGCTGCTGGAGGTAGAGACTTTCGCCAGCTCGTATATAAATCTCTTAATAAGACCTTTATAGATTCGATTTCCGTCAGAGTGCTCGATCAAAGGGTAAAAGTATAACCTACGGGCGAGGAAAAACCATGACCCTTTATTGCATATTCGCCCTAAATAAGAAATAAATACGACACTTTTCGTGAAGATGGGTTATTCATTCACAGACAGTCATGAGGTACTTTCATTCCTCCGGGACGTCATGATTTCGATGCTCTCTTTTAGAGAGTCATGCAAGGGTGGTGGATTAGAGGATATTAGGATATTTCTCCGCCTCCCGTTCAGCGAGGTAGAAGAGGAGGTGGAATTTTAATATACTGAGCGGTCTGGCTAAAAAGCCATCCCTTTCTCATGAGAAATGTCGCTCCCGAAGCTGTGCGTATGGGGAAAGACGTATTAGGCGATGTGTTAGATGGACGGGATATCCGTCACTCGTTAAAACCAGAGGCGTGTCGGCTCTGAAAGGCGTTGGACAAAGACTTGCCCGAGGGGGAGGTAAGGGAGTCCGCAAGCGTCAAAGACGAGTCCAAGGTGGGCGCGTCCGTAAGCGTAAGAAAACAAGCAAAAGAAAGACGAAACGACGGTCACGTAAAACATGTTATAAAAGTGACATATTCAACATGAAAACGTTAGTTTAACGTGGAAGATGGCGGAATACGGACTTGACGTACAGGGGGGTGGGACGACCACCTCTCTGCGTCAGTACGCAGCCGCCGTAAGCTCACGGTTTACTCGAGTGACGCGTGTGAGACCAGTAAAGTTCTATTGCATCTCGAAACAAACTCGATATTTTACCCGTTAATCTTGACGGTTCTAATAATGAGATTAATGATAGTTATATTGAATTTAGGATTCCAGGCGTTCCTGGACAATTTCTGGATCTCAGTACACTCTCGATAGACATGAAGACGCGCGTGACCAAGGTGGACGGGTCGAAGCTTGGTGATACGGATCATGTGGTTTTTGCTAACGGCTTTAGTAATACCCTTTTTAAAAATTGCACTTGCTACCTCAACGAACAGATGGTAGAATCCAACGCCCTCTTTAATTATCATGCCTTTGTTAAAATGATAACGTCGATCCCCCAAGAAAAGTTAGATTCGATTGGACGTAGTTCCTTCTTTTTCCGTGATGATCAGAGTGAAAAAGGTATAGTGAACACGTATAGTGACGAGTACTTTACAGGAGCCAATAAACAAGAAAAGGAAATGATTGCCAACATAAAAGCACACGGTCTTAGTATGACCGCACCTTTGCTGTTAGATATTGCGAGTCTAGACGCGTATCTCCTCGACGGCACAGATGTGAGAATCAGGTTGGAATTAGCAAGCAAGTCGTGGATTCTAAACACATCTCAGGATGGAGATCTCTTTAAATTTGCGCTCGAATCAGTAAAACTATGGGTCGATCGCGTCGTGCCGCACATCAGCGTTATCGTCACTCAATACTTCACTCGCGTCGAAATCCTTGCAGTATACATACAATCGAACCCTGTATAAAACATATGTCTTAGGAATCAATCAAACGAGTTTGCTGGCCGAATTGCCGTTTGCACAAATCATTCCACAGAATCTGATAATGGTTATGGTTGACATGGATAACATGTCTGGTTCTTACAACAAGAACGGTCTTTATTTCACTCACGCGGATCTCAATCACGCTCATATCACCATTAATGGGTCAACGGCTTATAATATTCATGCTCAGTTTCCCCATCATGTCTCTCGACTCTTTTATTCGACGCTAGAAGGACTTGGCTTGGAAACAACTAACAATCTTACTCTCCCGGCTTTTGCAGCGGGTCGAACCTTATGCGCTTTTAATTTCGTCACAGAAGACGTGGAAAATGGGATTCCCCTCGATAAAAATGGAAACATGCGTATCTCTTTAACTTTTAATAAAGGACACAACAGAAATCTCGTCATTATATTCTTCGCCGACACAACAGGCATAATTGAAATTGACGCGCATCGTCAAGTAACGTGTCAGGTTCGCGCGTAAAATAAAATGAATGCACTGGAAATCGAACGAGGTTTAGCGGGTGTACTGGGGGATAAGATTATTTTTTTAGGTTGTCATCCTGAAAGTCATGTCGGTAAGCTGCTTGAACATGCAAAGCAGCAGCTAAAACCCATTGTCTTTATTCTGAACACTCTGAAGGGGGGAGAAGTCATGGGTCACTGGATCGCTATATACATTCATTATGAAACTCAAACACTCGGTTACTTTGACACTTATAACTTAGATCCAAGGTTGTATTCACTGTCATTACATCACTTTATACAAGTACATCCGTATATGACGGTGTATAGATTAGCATATAGATTACAGGGTCTGCAATCCCTTGTGTGTGGCATTTACACGATGTACTTTTGCTATCTCCTCAGTCATCATCCCCTTAAACGTGTCATGTATTCCCTCCATGCAACCTTTACACGCTTGTTCTCGTGCTGTCAAATATAGAGAGGCAGCTCACAAAAGGTACCAGAGTCTTCGAACTCCCGCTAATCATGATCTTTACATTTTCCGCCCGGAATCGTGTCAAATCTATTCTTCGACTTACCAAAACATCTTTCATTAATAGAAATGTCAAAATCTTTCTTTTCCTAATCCTTCCCGGGATTTCTGGGATCTAGCCAATAACATCTCCTCCAATTTCACTTCTCCCTCTTTCCCTCCTCTCCTTAACCCTGACGGAAGCACCGCCGTCTCATCTATCTCTAACGATGAATTCTTTTCTCAAACTTTCTGTAAAAACTCCACTCTGGACTATTTTGGGCATATTCCTCCTACTCATTCGCCCTCTGACTCCTTTATGCCTGTTATTAAGACTAACCCGGTAGCAGCAACGGGCTAAATTTGTGGCTTTACCGTGTACCAGCGACGGGCCACATTTTTGCCATGATATAAACCCCCAAAATAGATGATGCATAAACTGATCACAAATGCGTTGATATATATTATGAAATGGTTTGTGTAAGTGATGATTTTTTCTCATTTTTCTCGTATAGAGGGGCCTTTAAGAAACATGATCCCTGCAGCTACCAGGTTAAGAATGATGTTTTCTATGCCCTCTCTGGCCTCAACTCTCAGAAGGCTTATGGACCTGATGGAGTGCCTCCAATTGTCCTTAAAAACTGTGCCTCTGTGCTGACACCCTGCCTGGTCAAACTCTTTCGCCTCTGCCTATCAACCTCTACCTTTCCTTCCTGCTGGAAGTACGCCTTCATACAGCCTGTGCCTAAGGGTGACCGCTCCAATCCTTCAAACTACCACCTTATAGCTTTACTTTCCTGTCTATCTAAAGCTTTTGAATCAATCCTTAACCGGAAGATTCAAAAGCACCTTTTCATTTTTACCTTTTATCTGATCGCCAGTATGGATTCCGTAAGGGGCTCTCTACTGGCGATCTTCTTGTTCTCTTAACTGACTCTTGGTCATCCTCTCTTAGCTGTTTCGGTGAAACTTTATCAGTTGCGCTAGACATATCGAAAGCTTTCGATAGAGTCTGGCACAAGTCTTTGCTTTCTAAACTGCCCTCTTTCGGATTCTATCCCTCTCTCTGTTCCTTTATCTCCAGTTTCCATTCCGGCCGTTCTATCTCTGCGGTGGTAGACGGTCACTGTTCTTCTCCTAAACCTATTAACAGTGGTGTTCCATAGGGCTCTGTCCTATCACCCACTCTCTTCCTGTTATTCATCAATAAGCTTCTCTCAATAACAAACTGGCCTATCCACTCATACGTTGACGACTCCACTCTGCATTATTCAACTTCTTTCAATAGAAGACCCTCTCAACAGGAATTACATGACTTCAGACTGGAGGCTGCAGAACGCTTAACCTCAAACCTTGCTATTATTTCCGATTGGGGTAAGAGGAACCTTGTGTCCTTCAATGCCTCAAAAACCCAGTTTTTCCACCTATCAACTCGACGCAATCTTCCAAACACCTATCCCCTATTCTTCGATAACAGTCAGTTGTCACCTTCTTCAACACTAAATATCCTTGGTATATCCTAAGCTCAAAATCTCAACTGGAAACTTCACATCTTTTCTCTCACTAAATCAGCTTCCACGAGGTTAGGTGTTCTGTATCGTCTCCGCCAGTTCTTCTCCCCCGCACAGATGATTTCCATTTATAGGGGCCTTGTCCGCCCTCGTATGGAGTATGCAACTCATGTGTGGAGGGGCTCCACTCACACAGCTCTCCTGGACAGAGTGGTGTCTAAGGCCTTCGTCTCATCAGCTCTCCTCCTCTTACTGATAGTCTTTTACCTCTTAAATTCCGCGGCCATGTTGCCTCTCTTTTTATCTTCTAGCGATATTTTCATGCTGACTGCTCTTCTGAACTTGCTAACTGCATGCCTCCCCCCTCCTGCGGCCTCGCCTCACACGACTTTCTGATCAAGTTCATCCCTATACTGTCCAAACCCCTTATGCAAGAGTTAACCAGTATCTTCACTCTTTCATCCCTTACACTGGTAAGCTCTGGAACTGCATTCCTTCGTCTGTATTTCCTCCTGCCTATGACTTCTCTTTCAAGAAAGGCTACTCTCTCCACGGGTTTTGCCGTGCGTGGCGTCGATACTCCCCATGCCTCTCAGGTTGAGTCCACCGCGGGGCAGGATGTATTGGATTCCCCTTTTTCGGTGGGCAACACGCTTTAATTTGGTGGAGCAGGTATATAATATAGTCAGTATGGCCCCATTGAATCAATCGGCTGGTCATGCGATGGCTTGGGTCAAGTAGTCACTGCCGGTGGGCGGTCGCAAGGTCCCGCGGCCGCCGTCAAACACCTGGCAGTGGATGCGTACTCTTCCCCATTATCCCTGGGGCTGTTGGGTGCAGTCTGGCCCCCTTCAGCCTCCTTGTTGGGCTCCGTGGTGGGTGGGGTTGTGGGGAGTGAAACACCTCCCCTGTGTATGGGTAAGTTTCCCTTGCCTCAGCCTGCCTCTCTCCCTGACGTCCGCCTACGATTACCCCTACACGGTCCTCTCTCGTCGCACCTTGGGGGCCTTTCACGGCTCCTGGTGGTGCCGCTGAAAGATCCCTACCTCCTAGAGGGGTTGACCAAAGATAAGTCCGTGCGACACAAAGTCCACGTGTGTCTGACAAGGCTGCCTCCCATTCCGGGGTAACTCTGATGTGCGTCCCTCTACCAAGCTGGACGCACTTCAGATCTGAATATCGATCCATCGTTTTCTACCGTGCCTTGCGCTCCTTATTCAAGCCATTTGGCACAGTCCTTCGTATCCGTCTCATTTATGATGGAGACTTCAAGTCAAACAGATGCTATGTGACCTCCTTTTCTCTCCAGCGCTGAAGCCCAGTCGGCGTGTGATGTTGCGACTCTGCCTATCGCAGGTGCTGGATTTCAAGCGAAACTTCTTCGCTTCGGACAGTGACATGGACTATGTCCCGAACCTGTTGAAGACGCTGTTAGAGCCAACTCCCAGGGACAGCCAGGTCCCTCCCCTCGTGGTTTGTTGCATACTATAGGAATGGGCGTGGCAACTTCGTTCATGCTGCTAGGTACCTCAAAGAAATTGGCACGATCCCTGAGGGAATCTGAAAAAGAAGTATGAAAGGGTTGTTAGTCAGGGCTAAAGATACTCTACTCCAAGCTAGAGCAGTTGGCAGCATCTACGTACCCTGCTGACAACATGTTTGAAACGGTCAAAGCATCATACCTTCAATTATAGTAAAGGCAGTATATATAACCATGACCTCTATGAGCTCTCTGAGGGAGGAAATATTTGGGATGTGCCCTAGTTCTGTTCATAAGGTGTCCAAGTTAAAGGGTTCAGCTAACATGATACTTCTGGCACCTTTTTTGGTTCTACCCTCTGACCGTGTCAATACTGGCCCCCTCCATCTAGATAAAGCAGACTGGCAGCGATTTACGGAACTTAGCTCCTCTCTTCGTCCGTTGGCTGACTTTGGAACTTCCGACGAGGTTGCATCCTATTTCACTGATGCCCCTACATTCTGCAGCCCTTCAATCCGTCCCCAGGACGTCTGGCCAGTTCCTAAACGTCCTGTTCCTGGTGGAACGGCGCTTGCACAAGGTGCAGAAGCGTGCTGCATTCTCTCGACTTCGTCGTCACCGTGGGACCCCCAGTGTTTGGATGCTTTTCGGGGAGCGCGTGCTCGAGCACGACGTACTTTCAAGGGCTCAATTTCTTGGAAGGCTTATCTTTCTTCCATCACTACCAGAACTACACTCACAGAAGTCTTTAACAGAGTTCGTAAGATCTCTGGGAAGTTTTCCCCCCTCCCCAGTGCTATCGCATGCAGGGATGCAGTAGCAGGACCTAAGATTGTTGCTGACCTAATCGCCAAGCACTTTGCCAGTGCCTCTAGGAAGAATCCTACTGCACCAGGGGCATCATCGCCGGGATTTGGAATCCTCGGCGTTAACTTCGCTTCCACCGGAGGAATCTTATAATATCCCATTTCTCTCTTCCGAGAAGACGGCTTTATCCAGTGTCATGATTCCTCGCCAGGTCCAGACGACATCCTTATGCTTTTCTTACGCCACATGTCTGACTGTGGTTTACATTTTATTGGATCTTTACAATTTCATTTGGCGTACCAGTGATTTTCCATCTCTGTGGAGTGTGGCTGTAATTCTCCCCATTCTGAAGCCTGGGAAAGATCATCTCCAAGCAACTAACTATCATCCTATTTCTTTAACATCCTGCATTTGTAAAGTGATGGAGAAGATGGTGAATGTCAGGCTCATGTGATACTTGGAGAGCCATTTAGTGGCCCCGGTGCAATATGGTTTCGAAAGGTGCGCTCCACCTCGGATGTTCTTTTATCCTTGGAATCCTCAGTTTGTGAGGCGTTTGCCAATAATCACCACCAGGTGACCGTGTTTTTGATCTGGAGAAGGCCTATGACGCCGCTTGGTGTCATGGAATTTTACTTAACCTGTTTGAGTTTGGTCTTCGTGGCCGTCTCCTGTTTTTATTCAGGAGTTTTATCTCATCGTCTTTTACGGGTTAGAGTATTCAACTCTTTCGAGTTTTCGAGTACTTGAGGATGGAGTACCACAGGAAGTATTATCAGTGTTACGCTATTTGCTGTGGCTATTAATGGAGTCGTTGGTGTCTGCTGATGGGTTCATAGCTCCATATATGATCCACCTATCCATTTCGTTCTCTGCGGCAAGGATGTCGCTGATTGAACAAAACTGCAATTGATAATTAATAGAGTCGCCAATTGGGGCAAATACGCGCGGCTTTCGATTTTTCGTCCTCAAAGACAGTAGCTATGTATTCTGTCGTCTTCGAGACGTTCATCCGGACCCTGACTTATATCTTGGTAATAGGCGACTGTCGCTGTGTGAGACGACGACTCGTTACCTCGGTTTTTGTTGATAGCCGCCTAACCTGGGTGCCTCATTTACGTTACGTTAAGGCGGCAACGTCAGAAACCCTAAGATTACTCAATGCTAGCAAAGCTATGGTATTAACGTGCAATGGTCATCATACCAAAATATGTAGTAATTAATTATACATGTCAACCTACTTATTTTCATGAGATCATGGTACTTGACCACTGAAAAACATAGCTTTTTTTATCTTGGTTTCCATTACAAAATCTTGAGTCACTTGGTAAAAGTGTTCACTAAGTCCGACCCAAGCTGACAACATAAACTTTTTTTTTTTTTTTTTACAGCTAAGGAGACAGCTCAAGGGCGCAAAGAAAAAAAAAAAAAAAGGCCCGCTACTCACTGCTCCCGAACAGAGGTTAAAGGAGTGTCCAAAATCAGAGGTTAATTTCGGGAGGAGAGGTGTCCTGATACCCTCCTCTTGAAAGAGTTCAAGTCGTAGGCAGGAGGGAAGGAAGATTGTTCCAGAGTTTACCAGCGCGAGGGATGAAAGAGTGAAGATGCTGGTTAACTCTTGCATAAGGGGTTTGGACAGTATAGGGATGAGCATGAGTAGAAAGTCGAGTGCAGCGGGGCCGCGGGAGGGGGGGAGGCATGCAGTTAGCAAGTTCAGAAGAGCAGTCAGCGTGGAAATATCGATAGAAGATAGAAAGAGAGGCAACATTGCGGCGGAATTTAAGAGGTAGAAGACTATCAGTATGAGGAGGAGAGCTGATGAGACGAAGAGCCTTAGCCTCCACTCTGTCCAGAAGAGCTGTGTGAGTGGAGCCCCCCCACACATGAGATGCATACTCCATACGAGGGCGGACAAGGCCCCTGTATGGACAGCAACTGTGCAGGGGAGAAGAACTGGCGGAGACGGTACAGAACGCCCAGCCTCGAGGAAGCTGATTTAGTAAGAGATGAGATATGAAGTTTCCAGTTAAGATTTTGAGTTAAGGATAGACCGAGGATGTTTAGTGTTGAGGAAGGTGATAGCTGGGTGTTGTCAAAGAATAGGGGATAGTTGTTTCGAAGATTGTGTCGAGTGGATAGGTGGAGAAACTGTGTTTTTGAGGCATTGAAGGACACCAGGTTCTTCTTGCCCCAATCGGAAATAATAGTAAGGTCTGAGGCTAAGCGTTCTGCAGCCTCCAGCCTTGAGTCGTTAAGTTCCTGAAGTGTTTGTCTACAAATAAAAGAAGATGAAAAATGCAGAGTGGAAACATCGGCGTATGAATGGATAGGACAGTACGTTTTGGAAAGAAGATCATCAATGAACAACAGAAAAGAGTGGGAGATAGGACAGAACCCTGTGGGACACCACAGGAAATAGATTTAGGTGAAGAACAGTGACCGTCTACCACGGCAGAAATAGAACGGTCAGAAAGGAAACTGGAGATAAAGGTACAGAGAGAAGGATAGAAACCGTAGGAGGGTAGTTTAGAAAGCAAAGATTTGTGCCAGACCCTATCAAAAGCTTTTGATATGTCCAGCGCAATAGCAAAAGTTTCACCGAAACGGCTAAGAGAGGATGACCAAGAGTCAGTTAAGAAGGCTAGGAGATCACCAGTAGAACGCCCCTTGCGGAACCCATACTGGCGATCAGATAGAAGGTCAGAAGTGGAAAGGTGCTTTTGAATCTTCCGGTTAAGGATTGATTCAAAAGCTTTAGATAAACAAGAAAGTAAAGCAATAGGACGGTAGTTTGAGGGATTGGAGCGGTCACCCTTCTTAGGTACAGGCTGTATGAAGGCATACTTCCAGCAAGAAGGAAAGGTAGATGTTGACAGGCAGAGGCGAAAGAGTTTGACCAGGCAGGGTGACAGCACGGAGGCACAGTTTTTAAGGACAATAGGAGGCACTCCATCAGGTGAATAAGCCTTCTGAGGATTGAGGCCAGAGATGGCATAGAAAACATCATTTTGAAGAATCTTTATAACAGGCATAAAGGAGTCAGAGGGGGGATGAGTAGGAGGAATATGCCCAGAATCGTCCAGAGTGGAGTTTTTAGAAAAAGTTTGAGAGAAGAGTTCAGCCTTAGAGATAGATGAGACGGCAGTGTTGCCGTCAGGACTGAGGAGTGGAGGGAAAGATGAAGAAGTGAAGTTGGAGGAGATGTTTTTGGCTAGATGCCAGAAGTCACGGGAAGAGTTAGAGAAAGCAAGGTTTTGACATTTTCTATTAATGAAATAATTTTTGGTTAGTCGGAGAATAGATTTGACACGATTTCGGGCAGAAATGTAAAGTTCATAATTAGCATTAGTTTGAAGGCCCTGGTACCTTTTGTGAGCTACCTCTCTATCATTGACAGCACGAGAACAAGCATGATTAAACCAAGGCTTTTTAGCGTGAGGAGTAGAGAAAGAACGAGGAATGTATGCCTCCATTCCAGAGACAATCACCTCTGTGATGCGCTGAGCACACACGGAGGGGTCTCTATCCTGGAAGCAATAATCATTCCACGGGAAATCGGAAAAGTACATCCTCAGGTCGTCCCACCGAGCTGAAGCAAAATGCCAGAAGCATCGCCTCTTCGGTGGGTCCAGAGGGTGTACAGGAGCGATAGGACAGGATGCAGAAATAAGATTGTGATCGGAGGAGCCCAACGGAGAGAACAGTTTGACAGAATAAGCAGAAGGGTTTGAGGTAAGGAAGAGGTCTAGAATGTTGGGCCGATCTCCAAGACGGTCGGGAATACGTGTAGGGTGCTGGACCAACTGCTCTAGGTCGTTGAGGATAGCAAAGTTGTAGGCTTGTTCACCAGGATGGTCAGTGAAAGAGGATGAAAGCCAAAGCTGGTGGTGAACATTGAAATCTCCTAGGATGGAGATTTCAGCGAAGGGAGAGTGGGTCAAGATGTGCTCCACTTTAGAATTCAAATAGTCAAAGAATTTTACATAGTTGGTAGAGTTAGGTGAGAGATAAACAGCACAGATGTATTTAGTAATAAAATGACAGTGAAGTCTTAACCAGATGGTGGAAAATTCAGAAGAGTCAAGGTCGTGGGCACGAGAGCAAGTGATGTCGTTGCGCACGTAGGCGCAACATCCAGCTTTGGATTGAAATTTAGGATAGAGATAGTAGGAGGGAACAGAGTATTATTTGGGGTATTATTCATGCATTTATAATAACCACTCAGCATATCTTGATTCTAGACCTGCAGTAACACATTTTACAGCTTCAAAACTGCGTTGTTACATAATTTTTCAAATACTTTGTATGCACTTATGTCACAACCCTCACCTAAATACATTACACAATGATTCAGGAATCAAAGAATCAACTTCAGGGAATACATAATACAACATTATTACATAATTTTTCATTTACTTTGTATGCATGTCACAACCCTCACTTAATTAAATGCATAACACAATTATCCAATAATCAGAGAATGAACGTTAGGGAATACAAAAATTCTTGCATACCACATGAGCGTACACACCGGTGAGCAAGAAACTCAAGACCCCTCTTCTCTACAGGGCCGCTACACTTTGATAGGTGATGGGGAGACCCACCCACCGAACTTCTCCTCCAACGCTGCCGCTACTGCCAGACTCAGGTGGTCGTTTTCAGGGGTCGTGACCACCTACAGAAGAAAAGGATTTACACACACACACACACACACACACACACACACACACACACACACACACAACTGGCACCCTTGATTCCCTGTCCCTGCTGATTTTTACAAATGATATCGTGGAAGCAAAGAACAGTTGCATGCAGGGTTGTTGATTTTTTTATTCAAAAAAGAAAAAAAAATCGGATTTTTAATTTAAATCAGATTTTTTATTTAAATCGATTTTTTATTTTTTTTATAAATGAAAATAATTAAATGAATGTAAACCCCAATATTCTCTACATTAGTTTAAAATACATGTTGGAGTATTCTTGTATCATATTCCATCACCATAAGTAACCTGGCTGGCTGCTTTAGCCAGTCCTAAGACTGACCATCCGCAGCCAGCCAGCCACTGGCCAGCACCACACCACAACTCTGTCTAGTCTCTTAACAGTCTAACCAGATCATGTCATGTTGTGGAAATGTCCTCACTGAAATTGCACAAAGTAAAATGACAGCAGCTTCAAATGAAAGTATCAGAAAAGACTGTGGATGATCCATGTATGTATGTAAAGTGATTCTTTGAAAAAACAGGAGTATATATTTCAAATATTTCCTTTACTTTCACCTCCTATAGTTGGTGTGTTTTGTCCCTTTTAATAGCATTTCTTTAGTTCACTTGAGTGTTTGGAGGGGCCCAAGACAACCCACATGCTGTTCTGATGATTGCCTATCAACCCGAGCTCCAGCGAAATTCTCTAAATTGGATCAAGTGAAGTTCGGGAGGGGGGGAGAGGGGGGAGATTAGTCAAGCAAGATGGCGGCAATATAAAAAAAGTTGCCTGCGGCACTAATTGGCTGGGGCCAACCGAAAAAGTAAAGATGGGGGCATATGCTGAAGTTGAGCATCTCCGTAACATTGGCCCTTGACCCTGTGCTGGGAAGAGCCCATCAACCCGGGACACAGGGTCAGCATGACATTTGGGTTACCACAGTTTACCTTCCCTAGGTTTCCCCAGGTATCTATTTATCGACCAGCCCAAAAAGGAAGATGAACAGCTGGGTGGGCTCCACGCTGACTGCCCAGGTTGGGATTCGAACCCAGGACCGCGGATTCGTAGTTAGGCACGCACCACTAGACCATGGAGGCATATAAAAAAATCCACGAGGTGAGAAACTTGCTATATGAGGACAGAGTTAAGAATCTAATACAGCCAATCTCAACAAAATGAGAAAGCATTTACAACAAGCAAATGAACTGAAGTTGCTAACCCATGGTTGCCCTGCACACTTTCAAAATGTTTTGGCTCATGATTTGAAAATTGGTAAAATAAAAGAACATGTGGGTCACGTTGCAAAATACTCTAGAAACAATCGCTCTGCCTTAGCAAGATACCGTCAAAAAGACGGTCAACGTCTTGTTCTGCCCCAGGACACTAGACGGACCATATGTGGCTGACTAAAATTATATATATCTTATCAACTCACGAAAATATGTGAAGTTGACAGGGAAAATATAATTATATATATCTATATATATATATATATATATATATATATATATATATATATATATATATATATATATATATATATATATATAGATAGATAGATAGATAGATAGATAGATATAGATATAGATATAGATAGATAGATAGATATAGATATAGATATAGATATCAAAGGTAGAGTGTGTTTTCTTTGTTTATTTTTCCATTCTATATTGTTGCCCTGCAATAAGTTCAAGATATAAATCAATGAAATAAAAAAAATTAAATTACATAAATCTTGATTTAGATCAATGATTTAAAAAAAATAAGATTTAAAAAAAGAATAAGAGATCACAGAATTGGGAATACAGTTACAGCAAGGCCAGTTTTGCACTACTGAAAGAGTGCTTTGAAGAATCGGACTGAAATAGTTTCAAGCTGGAAGAGTGGAAAAGAAGTAGCTATCTTTACCCGTAGGCGTAGGGGAACGTTCTCTTGCGAGTGGGGGGTTGTGGTGGGTGTGTGGGTGGGGGGGGGGTAGGGGGGCTGAACTCTGTTTGCCCGAAAAAAAATGTGTTGCCTGTAAATTCAAACAATTTACAAATATATATATATATATATATATATATATATATATATATATATATATATATATATATATATATATATATATATATATATATATATATATATATATATATATATATATATATATATATATATATATATATATATATATATATATATATATATATATATATACTTGCTCCGGGGCCCCCCAGCGGGCGAAGTATCGCCGCAGTTGCGTCTTGATTATCTGGGACGTGGCACGGTGTGGGAAGTGAGCTATTTCCAGCCAGCCGGTGAGCCTGTCGGCATAGGCCATGTACGTGTGTCCTTCGTGCTGGAACATGTCGGCTCCCGTCTGCTGGAATGGGTACTCAGGGGGCGGCGTCATCGCCAGCGTTTCTGCGGGCTGCGATGGGGCGCGTGTTTCGCATTCTGTGCATGCGGAGCGGTGGTGCTGCAGGTCCCCCTCAATACCCGGCCAGTATACACACTGCCTCGCCCTCCGCAGCATGGAGTCGAGGCCCTGGTGGCCGGCGTGTAGGTTTGCTGCTACCTGCTGTCGGAGAGCTTCGGGGATGACGATGCGCACGTAACCCTGGTCGAACGTGTATGTCAGTACGTCGTGCATCACCGCCAGCCTGTCCCTCACCCCGTAGAAGGGACGTAGGGATGCCACTTCTTGTGCTGTATGCTGGTGCCAGTCACCCCCCATGACCTTGGCGACTAACATCTGGTACGTCGGGTCGCCGGCGGCCGTCCGCTTGACCTCCTCTTCGTCCACCTCGCGTCCCTCCTGATCGGTGCTGGCTATGACTGCGGCGGCGACTGCCCCGATGATATCCTCGCCCAGGTCAAGGTCTGCTGTTGTCGGGGGTGACTTGAGGGCTGGGTAACGGGACAGGAAGTCGGCGGCGGTGTTGCTCTTCCCAGGCAGTATTTGATTTGGAACCGGAAGTGTAGTGTTCGGTCCTTGAGCCTGAAGAGCCTGGGGTTGGCGACACTCGTCAGAGCTATGTCCCCTAGGAGTTTCACGAGAAGGCGGTGGTCGGTCACGACGGTGAGGTTTGGGCATCCCAGCAGGCACCACGCCACCGCCAGAGCCTCCCCCTCCACCCCTGCGTATCCGGCCTCGGCGGTGGTGAGGTGCCGGCTACTGCACAGGGCCAGGCGCCATCCGCCCTTGCAGCAGTATGGGGCGGAGGCCGATGCACAACTGCAATACTGCTGGAGGATGACGAATCCGATGCCCTCTCGGCTCCAGTCGGTGATGGCAGCGGTGGGGCGGGTTTTATCGTAATACGTCAGACCGTCCTTGGCCAGCTGGCATATAGTGTCCTGGGCTTGGCGGAATTTCTCCTGAAGCTGGTCGTCCCAGTACATGTGTCTTCCGGTTGGTTTCTTCAGTAACTCCCAGAAGGCGTTCACGATCGGCGCGGTGGCGAGGAAGGGACGAGCTGGTTTACGAAGCTATACCACGATCTGATGTCCGTGATGGATGGCTTGCCCGGCATGTGGAAGCCCCTGATAGCCGCCAGGCGCTCATCTGTGGGCCTGTACTCGTCCCAAACGAGCCGGAAGCCCACGAAGTCGACCTCTCTCCGGGCGAACTGGAATTTCTCCGGCTTGAGGGTGATGCCCTTGGCTGCGCACGTTGCCAGAAAGTCGTACACGTGCCAAAATGCCTCCTCGACGCTGCTGTCGTGCAGGAGCGTGTCGTCGACACATTTGTACTTCCTCGTGATTCCCTGGATGGCATCGTCGAACCGTTTCACGTAGGCGTCGCCGGCGAAGCAGTGACCCATCGGGGTGATGAACGTGGTGAGGCGCCGGCTCTCCTGGTCCAGCTCTACCTGGTGGTAGCCCCAGTACGCGTCCACTACGGTCTTGAGGGAGTGTTTGGGGACACCAGACACCATGTCGAAGGGCACCGGTGTGTGGTGGGTCTCCGTCAGGCACGATGCACTGAGGCGCTGGTAGTCCACGGTGCGCCGAGGCTGGCCGGACTTCTTGGCCACCACCACCATCCGAGCGCACACTCCGTGGGTTCTCCTGCTGGGACGGGCTCGATGACCCCTCGCTTCACGTCCTCTTCTAGCTGCGCCCTGACCTCGTCTTCCCAGTGTTTAGGCACAGGCGCCGGGGTGTGGCAGGCGTGGGGGGTGGCGCCGGGCGCCAGGTGGATGTGGTGTGGCTTACCCTCTATCACGGGCAGTGGGGTAATCGTAGTAGTGAACGTTGTGGATGAGAAGTGCTGGAGCAGCCATTCCTCGAGCCGTCCCACGTGCTCCTCCAGCGGTGGGAAGGGGAGCGACGCGGGTTTGGGCGGCGGCTGGCGTGGCGGGCGCGCTGTCTCCACCGTCGCGAGTATTGGCGCCGCGGCTTGGGTGTGGTGAGGGAAGGCCTTGGGCACTAGACCTAGCGCTTTGCACGCGTCCAGCGACAGAAAGAGGGTCTTCGCCGACTGTATGAAGTAGGTGTCCTGTACTGTGGTGCGGTCGCCCATGGTGATGCTTCACGCCAGAGACCCGAGGCACTTGAGCGGCAGGTCTGCCACATCTCGCAGGCCGGCCCGACGCTGCAACAGCGCAGGCCTGATGTGGAGCGCGGCCATTAGGGCTGGCCCAGCTACGCATACTTGAGCCCCTGTATCAGCCACCGCCCCACACGAAGTCCGTTCTCCTTGCCGTGCGAGACCTTGACCTCCACGGTGGGCTGGCGGGAGGAGTGGGCGCCCGACACCGCACGGTCAGACGGGCCGGCCCTGGGCTGCTTGCCACTCCTGCAGCACTTTCTGAAGTGCCCCTGCTTCCGGCAGCCGTTGCAGACAGCCCCCCTCGCCGGGCGCGAGGCCTTCCCAAGGGCGTGGGAGGTGCCGCAGTTGCCACAGCGCCGTGGGGCGCTTTTCCCGCCAGCTGTGGTGGCGGCAACGTCGGGAGACGCTTCCTCGCACTCTGTCTCCTCGCTTTGCGCGGTGCCAGCCGCACGAGCAGCCTCCCGCCCCGGGCCTCCACCACCTGTGGCGTCGCGACGGGCGACCTCGTGAGCACAACACATGGCCCTCAGGGCGTCGACAATGCCGATTGAGTCACACACCTGGTACACTTGTTGCCTCAGTGTCACGTCACGGAGGCCTCCCATTAACTTTCTCAGCGACAAGTACTCCGACAAATCTGTGCTACACTGTGGGCACTTGAAGGCACAGTCTGTCGCTTTCTGTGTGCCCTTAATTATGTACTCACTGACACACTCCCCTTGCTCTTGCCTCGCTCCGAAGAACTCTCCCCACTGCACTGCCTGAGTGGATGACCAAAGAACGAGCTTCCTGACGGCGTCCAGGGCCATGGGCGGCGTCAGGGTGCCCCACTGATTTATTGTGAATCGTGCATCCATGGCCCGCTGCAGGGCAGGGACGCAATGGAGCCCGATGTGTTGCACTGCCTCCTGTGGCGGCCACATGCACAGAAGCAGCCAGCACTCCATGGACCTCTTCCATGACTTAAAGGCGGATGGCGACATCTCCAGCTCGCACTTCTCTGGAGCGGAGGCTGGTGACGGCCGGGGAGGAGGGATGTTTGGGCCACGTGTAGCCAAGCCTGCGATGCTGGCCCTCAGCTCCAAGATTGCTTCCTGCTGCGCCGCGATGGTCCGCCTCGCCTCGGTCAGCACCGGCACGAGGGCCCGGGGGATCACGGGTGCAGGCGCCCCAGGGGACTGGGCGAGTGTCCTGCGTGGGAGAGTCATCTTGGAGTGGCCAGTTGGTAGGTCCAGACTTCCGTTCACTGCGCCATGTAGGATGTCTGGCGAAGGAAACTCAGGGCGTATGTGCTCCCGTTTACTGAGTGAGTGAGTGACTGACAGTGACAAAGGCTTGCCTCGCGGGCCCGGCACTGGTACGGGCACGGGCGGAAAACATCCCGTACATTTAACAGAAATGGAAGTACAGTCAAGTCGCGTATGACGCGGATTCGTAAGGCGCGGTTTCCTATGACGCGGTATGGTTTCAGAACCGTATGTTCAGATCACGCGCATAAAACCATCTATGACGCGGTTCGTGGTCTTCCCTGGCCAAACGAGCCGCGCAGAGTTGCCAGGTTAGATTTTTTTCCGAGGGGGAAAATCTCATGGTGGCGGTTGGGTAAATATTCACTTCATTCAGTGGGGAGAGAGAGAGAGAGAGAGAGAGAGAGAGAGAGAGAGAGAGAGAGAGAGAGAGAGAGAGAGAGAGAGAGAGAGAATATCCATAACACCGAGATATCCACTCATGCACTCAGTCTCAGCCTCTCACTCGTGTGAGGAAGAAATGAGGGACATCATGAGCGACTGGCTAGTATTGGTACCGGTACCGAGCAGTCTGGTACTGGTACCTGCCCACCCCTAGGTTCCAGTACCGACCTGACGACTACACAGTACATATAAGGTGCAAGGTACATATGCACAGTATTCCCTCGGTGACAGGCGATGCGAGCATGGTGTCCCAAGAACTAAACCCCGGCAAAGGCGGAAACCACTACGGTCTTGGCCGATCCTCGCACGGCAAAACACGGTACCAGGACGGTACGTGTCCGATACGTGCCCGGCAAGTGCTCGGCATCGCACGGTTCACCCCGGGAAACACCCTGCTAAAGCAGCACCGCCTATATATTGGGCACCCTGGCCAAAGCACTGATAGCTGAGATGGGGTCAGGGTTGCCAAGTTTACTCAGGGACTTGATACCAAATACTTCAATTTTAAATACCAGCCTAACTTTTCAAATACCAAACTAATAATATAACATATATGTTTTCGTAATTCTTGTTTCCACTCGGTGTGATAAGTACGACCAGATTCATAGGAACCTTTCCACTTCGACATGGTGATACCCTCACAGGTAAGAGCCGACAACTAACCGGAGGCGGGAGGTGGTGTGTCGCTGCGTTGTGCGTATCTGTACGAGACGTGTATGTCTCTTTACGAGACTTATACACGTCTCGAGACTCTCGTATAAAAAAGCGTGTTAACCGGAGGGTATGAGAGGGGGAGGAATAGGCTAGGGACGGCCTGGCGAGGAAATTAAAAGAGTTGTCGGGGGTCGCTACCTGCATGGCCGTAAATAATGACTATTCATTCGTTGCCTTTTAATACTAATCCTGGTGTCTTTGGTTTGCAGGGTGACGGTGAAAATTGAATGATGCAGCACGTAAAAATTCACCCCGAACGTTCCAACTAAGATATGAAAATATTAATCTTTTAAATACTATAAAAAAATAGTTGGTTACCGGGGAGCTTGAACTGTCTATGTATTTTTTTTTTTGTGTGTGTGTGTGTAAGGGGATGTATAAGTAGAAGTATTTCTTTATTTTTTATTTTTTTATAGTTCAATACCAAATTTCATTCGTTTCATTACCAAATTTGAGTCCAATAGCAATCACAGTGCTCCAGTACCAAATGGCAACCGTGGCCTTCAAAGATTGCTCCCCCCCCCCCCCAATAGGAGGGTGCACGGGGCTTTGCCAAAGGCAAAGAGTGCAGAGTGCCGACAGACTGACTTTATTGGCGATCGAAATCTAGCCGACCAAGTCGGTCTGTTGACGAGGACTGGCGTGTCTCTGT